>NC_134483.1:323362104-323662104 GCF_040206685.1 Ascaphus truei
CTGCTAAAATTTCAAATGAAGATGGAGACTCCAATATCCCTGAAGGGACGGTGTCATCCAAATCAAAAAGGCGGAAAAAGAAAAAGAGAAGCAGTTCTTCACTTACCGTGGAAGGAATAGACACGTCCGCAGATCCTGTGGAGGAAAAGGGGGACCGAGTTGCCCTGCAGCCTAGAGAAAATGGAGAATTCGTCCCGTGGGTAACCGAATATCCAGAGGGCCCAAGGCAGAAGCCGTGTACCCCAAAGAAGTGTCTGTCTGGTGCCAACAGTGAGGAACCCTCAACCAACCATCCCAGGGAAGTGGAGCTGGAACCAGTGAGTGACGATCCCTTGACCAACCCTGAAGATGCCCTGAAAAATGTCAGGCATGACTGTGATCTGCTCTGTGAAGAATTGGAAAGGGAGAAAAAAAATAATGCTCAGCTACAGAAGACTGTGCTCGCAATTTACTCTGCGGCCAAGACCGAATTGGAGGATCTCAAGACTGAGCTACATACTGAAAAGGCTACTATTTCCGCCATGGATGGAAAGCAGAGCCAATCGGATAAAATGGTGGCTACGTTAAGCGGAAGTATGAGGAGGCACTGAAGCAGATGACAGTCTTCCAGCAAGAGGTTCACACACTTCGTATAGAGCTTGATGCCTCACATCATGAGACCAACAGCTTCCGCACAGACCTGGAAGTTTCCAGAAAGGAACTACACAGTCTCACTGAGGAGCTGGATATTGCTACAGAAACTATTGGTAATCTTGATACAGATCTCAAAGTCTCTCAGAAGGAGCTTCAGACCCTCAACCTAGAGAAGGAAGTCTCACGCCAGGAGAGTGTCATTCTCAAAGCAGATGTGCATAAATGGAAGGAGGACTGCAAAGAAGCCCTGAAGAATACAGAGACTGAAAAAAGAGAAAATTCAAGATTTAAAAGAGAAAACTTAAAACTGAAAGAAGAAAATTTTCAGTTGACAGAAGAAGTCAAGGAAAAGTTTGAAGCAGAGCACCAACTGCAGAACCAACTGCAAGGTCTGCGTACACACCTCCAGTATGCTGAGGAGAAGCAGCAAACGCTGCAGGAAGAAAAGCTGCAGGCTGCTAAAGAAATTCAAGTGCTGTAGGAACGTCTGATGACCCAGTATGTCCCTGCAAAGCAGCATTAGAAACTGAAGGCTACCCTGAGCATCACCAAAGCAACGTTAAAAGCCAAGCTTAGAACCCAGGTGACGCGGCACAAAAAGGAGCACAAGAAGGTCCAGAAACGGAAACAAGTAACTGTGGCCCAAGCAAAGAAGTTCATAGTGCTTCACAATGTAATAAAAATGTGGAGGCAAGCTCATAGAAAGCAAAGCATGCAGATAAATTCCCTGAGAAGAGACTTGCAAGATGCACTCAAAAAACAGGGATCTCTCGCGGATGAGATTACAGTCCTACAAGGACAAGTATTGACCCTTACTAAGCATCAGTATCCCACAGCCTCAAAAACCCATGAAGACAAGGGTACAGTGAGAGCTGGGAATACCGCTCATCTGAAAGACAAGGTTGCAAAATTTGAACCACCTAAACAAGCACTAGCAAAACCTTCAGCCACCCAGCAGGCAACAAAAGAAGGTACACGTGCTGAATTAAAACCAGAAGAATCCTTAGCTGATGAAGCTGAAAAGATGGGACATTCTCTGGAAGTAGGTGTGGAATTGCAACTTAATCTAAATGGGGCTGAACTAGCAACCCCATTGAGTGGGAAAAGGGCAGAGCGACAGCTTCAAGAGCGAAAAACTCAAAGGGAGGTTTTTAAACGCTCTGCAACTGCTGCCATACAGTATGCCTACAATAAGACGAGCACCCGACGCGAGGGAAATCTCATGACCGCGCATGTAGAAAAAAGACTATACTTGGAGAAAGTCCTCCTCGAGCGACTGAGGGGTGCTGATCTCAAACACCTTCAGGAGGAGACACGAATAAACTGGAGAAAGGGCTCCAATCCCAACAGGACTGAGGGTTCTCTTCCTCCATCCACTCGCATTCAAGTCACTGAGATATCTAGAATGAGAGTGGAAGGATGGGCTTTGGCCATGGCAAGCCCGAGCTTCCCACAAACAGGGGAGGTATGTAACAGGGGAGTAATCCCTGTTCAAGTAATGTGCCTTTAATCTAGCAGTGTGGTGGTTAACTGCTGGTAGTCAATTAATAGACACCACCTGCCTGATCTAGTTTGCTTACAAAAGCCTGTCTGTTGAGACAGGAAGTGACTCCTTAGCTCTGAATGAGAGCTGACCTTTGGAGAGACAGAGGAGTGTTCTTCAGACTCCCAGGAGAGACTGAACAAGAGAACACACATCTCTGGAGCTGACCGGTCTTGAGCTCTGCCCAGCATAGCTGATTGCAAGACACCAAATAAGACTACTAAACTTGGATGCTGATATTTTCTGTGCACGCACGGGTGCGGTTCCAGGAGAGCAGAGAAGCTTACTCTACAGCAAGAAACAGATAAGACTTTCATAATTAAGAGACTGCTTATATCTGCTTATTTCATGATATATGTTTGAGGTTGGGAGAAATGCTTAACTAACGGAGATGTGAATTAATTGCATAGGATTTCACAAGAAATACTCCCAAGTGAATAGAAGCTTTGTTCCCCCCCTGTGTTTGGATGATTTCCTGATGAAAAGGAAAAGGCACAATAAAGCCATTATAATTTCACCTTATAAAAGCCTCCAATTGTGTACCTCTGTGAACGTCCGTCTACATATGGTGTCCGAGGTGGGACAAGAGGTGTCTTTGTAGTTAAAAAGGACAGGAGATTTTTATGTGAATTTTTTTTTATGCTTTTTGCCTACAAACAATCTGAGAAACTTAAAGAAAAAAAACCTCATGCAGCAGAGATCGGAATTAAAGGGATACACACCACTGAAACCACACTGCACTGAAACTTACAAAAACCCAGAAGATACTGCTGAAGTAGCTAAACCTTATTTTGCCTATCACAAAGTGTAATATGGTCATTGAAATAGGGGTTTTACCTTTCAGCCAAAGTCAGGGTTCAAGAAGTGAGTCAGCCCTTAAAAAAGGGATAGGTGTTTGTTGTTTTCAAAAGTTTAGCTGAAGCAGTGAATACAGATGGTGACCCACGAGTGGTACTGATTTTGCAAATAAAGGTTGCCACACCGCATAGGGCTACCAGCTGTGAATGGAGTATATGCAGAAAAGGGTGAAAATTGATACAAGACTGTGCTGAAGCAGGGGAATTTTTAGCAAACAAATGCTGAGTGTTGAGTCACCCTACCTAGAATGAAAGAATGTTTTTTTTTCTGCAAGTAAAAAAGTCTGCCTATATATATCTTGGGAGCAAAAACAGACACCCAAAGTGTGAAGTGTGAATGCCATAATAACCAAAGATGAGACTGAAAATTACTGAACTCAGGCAGAAAACCAAATTCTGTTGCTGAAGCAGAGAGATTGCACCTAGCAAGTAAATGGTGTAAAGCAAATAGACTTTTTTACCTAGCAACTGCACATCTTGTATACCTGATAAGAGAAAATGCATGCACAGTACTGCTAATATTGAAAAAAAAAATTACCCAAGAAAGAAAAGTCTACAGAGATGCCAGTGAGAGCTACGACCTCTACAAGCAAAATATGCCCATCTGTAGGACTACCACAATTGGGGGTTCTAACAAATACAGTGGCAACAGCTGCAATAGCGCCTCCTGAGGTCAGGAAGAAAATTACACCTGATAGCCTAAAAATGGAGGACAAGATGCAGCGTTCCTGTAATGAACCCTACCCCACGGAAGAGTTGCCCTTCCAGTCCAATAAAGAGGAAGACATCTCTTATGGGGAACCCGAACCGAGTCACACCCACAAAACACCCCAAGAATGGTGGGGGTGTCTGAACTCGGCACGAACAGAAAAGACCGCTCCCTTTGATGACGAATATGATCAACAGGAGACAGAGCGGGAGCAGCAGATTACCCAATATTTCGGTCAGCTAAAGCAACTGCTAGAAAAGCCTGGCGTATATAATGAAGCTGCTAAAATTTCAAATGAAGATGGAGACTCCAATATCCCTGAAGGGACGGTGTCATCCAAATCAAAAAGGCGGAAAAAGAAAAAGAGAAGCAGTTCTTCACTTACCGTGGAAGGAATAGACACGTCCGCAGATCCTGTGGAGGAAAAGGGGGACCGAGTTGCCCTGCAGCCTAGAGAAAATGGAGAATTCGTCCCGTGGGTAACCGAATATCCAGAGGGCCCAAGGCAGAAGCCGTGTACCCCAAAGAAGTGTCTGTCTGGTGCCAACAGTGAGGAACCCTCAACCAACCATCCCAGGGAAGTGGAGCTGGAACCAGTGAGTGACGATCCCTTGACCAACCCTGAAGATGCCCTGAAAAATGTCAGGCATGACTGTGATCTGCTCTGTGAAGAATTGGAAAGGGAGAAAAAAAATAATGCTCAGCTACAGAAGACTGTGCTCGCAATTTACTCTGCGGCCAAGACCGAATTGGAGGATCTCAAGACTGAGCTACATACTGAAAAGGCTACTATTTCCGCCATGGATGGAAAGCAGAGCCAATCGGATAAAATGGTGGCTACGTTAAGCGGAAGTATGAGGAGGCACTGAAGCAGATGACAGTCTTCCAGCAAGAGGTTCACACACTTCGTATAGAGCTTGATGCCTCACATCATGAGACCAACAGCTTCCGCACAGACCTGGAAGTTTCCAGAAAGGAACTACACAGTCTCACTGAGGAGCTGGATATTGCTACAGAAACTATTGGTAATCTTGATACAGATCTCAAAGTCTCTCAGAAGGAGCTTCAGACCCTCAACCTAGAGAAGGAAGTCTCACGCCAGGAGAGTGTCATTCTCAAAGCAGATGTGCATAAATGGAAGGAGGACTGCAAAGAAGCCCTGAAGAATACAGAGACTGAAAAAAGAGAAAATTCAAGATTTAAAAGAGAAAACTTAAAACTGAAAGAAGAAAATTTTCAGTTGACAGAAGAAGTCAAGGAAAAGTTTGAAGCAGAGCACCAACTGCAGAACCAACTGCAAGGTCTGCGTACACACCTCCAGTATGCTGAGGAGAAGCAGCAAACGCTGCAGGAAGAAAAGCTGCAGGCTGCTAAAGAAATTCAAGTGCTGTAGGAACGTCTGATGACCCAGTATGTCCCTGCAAAGCAGCATTAGAAACTGAAGGCTACCCTGAGCATCACCAAAGCAACGTTAAAAGCCAAGCTTAGAACCCAGGTGACGCGGCACAAAAAGGAGCACAAGAAGGTCCAGAAACGGAAACAAGTAACTGTGGCCCAAGCAAAGAAGTTCATAGTGCTTCACAATGTAATAAAAATGTGGAGGCAAGCTCATAGAAAGCAAAGCATGCAGATAAATTCCCTGAGAAGAGACTTGCAAGATGCACTCAAAAAACAGGGATCTCTCGCGGATGAGATTACAGTCCTACAAGGACAAGTATTGACCCTTACTAAGCATCAGTATCCCACAGCCTCAAAAACCCATGAAGACAAGGGTACAGTGAGAGCTGGGAATACCGCTCATCTGAAAGACAAGGTTGCAAAATTTGAACCACCTAAACAAGCACTAGCAAAACCTTCAGCCACCCAGCAGGCAACAAAAGAAGGTACACGTGCTGAATTAAAACCAGAAGAATCCTTAGCTGATGAAGCTGAAAAGATGGGACATTCTCTGGAAGTAGGTGTGGAATTGCAACTTAATCTAAATGGGGCTGAACTAGCAACCCCATTGAGTGGGAAAAGGGCAGAGCGACAGCTTCAAGAGCGAAAAACTCAAAGGGAGGTTTTTAAACGCTCTGCAACTGCTGCCATACAGTATGCCTACAATAAGACGAGCACCCGACGCGAGGGAAATCTCATGACCGCGCATGTAGAAAAAAGACTATACTTGGAGAAAGTCCTCCTCGAGCGACTGAGGGGTGCTGATCTCAAACACCTTCAGGAGGAGACACGAATAAACTGGAGAAAGGGCTCCAATCCCAACAGGACTGAGGGTTCTCTTCCTCCATCCACTCGCATTCAAGTCACTGAGATATCTAGAATGAGAGTGGAAGGATGGGCTTTGGCCATGGCAAGCCCGAGCTTCCCACAAACAGGGGAGGTATGTAACAGGGGAGTAATCCCTGTTCAAGTAATGTGCCTTTAATCTAGCAGTGTGGTGGTTAACTGCTGGTAGTCAATTAATAGACACCACCTGCCTGATCTAGTTTGCTTACAAAAGCCTGTCTGTTGAGACAGGAAGTGACTCCTTAGCTCTGAATGAGAGCTGACCTTTGGAGAGACAGAGGAGTGTTCTTCAGACTCCCAGGAGAGACTGACCAAGAGAACACACATCTCTGGAGCTGACCGGTCTTGAGCTCTGCCCAGCATAGCTGATTGCAAGACACCAAATAAGACTACTAAACTTGGATGCTGATATTTTCTGTGCACGCACGGGTGCGGTTCCAGGAGAGCAGAGAAGCTTAATCTACAGCAAGAAAAAGATAAGACTTTTATAATTAAGAGACTGCTTATATCTGCTTATTTCATGATATATGTTTGAGGTTGGGAGAAATGCTTAACTAACGGAGATGTGAATTAATTGCATAGGATTTCACAAGAAATACTCCCAAGTGAATAGAAGCTTTGTTCCCCCCCTGTGTTTGGATGATTTCCTGATGAAAAGGAAAAGGCACAATAAAGCCATTATAATTTCACCTTATAAAAGCCTCCAATTGTGTACCTCTGTGAACGTCCGTCTACATATGGTGTCCGAGGTGGGACAAGAGGTGTCTTTGTAGTTAAAAAGGACAGGAGATTTTTATGTGAATTTTTTTTATGCTTTTTGCCTACAAACAATCTGAGAAACTTAAAGAAAAAAAACCTCATGCAGCAGAGATCGGAATTAAAGGGATACACACCACTGAAACCACACTGCACTGAAACTTACAAAAACCCAGAAGATACTGCTGAAGTAGCTAAACCTTATTTTGCCTATCACAAAGTGTAATATGGTCATTGAAATAGGGGTTTTACCTTTCAGCCAAAGTCAGGGTTCAAGAAGTGAGTCAGCCCTTAAAAAAGGGATAGGTGTTTGTTGTTTTCAAAAGTTTAGCTGAAGCAGTGAATACAGATGGTGACCCACGAGTGGTACTGATTTTGCAAATAAAGGTTGCCACACCGCATAGGGCTACCAGCTGTGAATGGAGTATATGCAGAAAAGGGTGAAAATTGATACAAGACTGTGCTGAAGCAGGGGAATTTTTAGCAAACAAATGCTGAGTGTTGAGTCACCCTACCTAGAATGAAAGAATGTTTTTTTTTCTGCAAGTAAAAAAGTCTGCCTATATATATCTTGGGAGCAAAAACAGACACCCAAAGTGTGAAGTGTGAATGCCATAATAACCAAAGATGAGACTGAAAATTACTGAACTCAGGCAGAAAACCAAATTCTGTTGCTGAAGCAGAGAGATTGCACCTAGCAAGTAAATGGTGTAAAGCAAATAGACTTTTTTACCTAGCAACTGCACATCTTGTATACCTGATAAGAGAAAATGCATGCACAGTACTGCTAATATTGAAAAAAAAAATTACCCAAGAAAGAAAAGTCTACAGAGATGCCAGTGAGAGCTACGACCTCTACAAGCAAAATATGCCCATCTGTAGGACTACCACAATTGGGGGTTCTAACAAATACAGTGGCAACAGCTGCAATAGCGCCTCCTGAGGTCAGGAAGAAAATTACACCTGATAGCCTAAAAATGGAGGACAAGATGCAGCGTTCCTGTAATGAACCCTACCCCACGGAAGAGTTGCCCTTCCAGTCCAATAAAGAGGAAGACATCTCTTATGGGGAACCCGAACCGAGTCACACCCACAAAACACCCCAAGAATGGTGGGGGTGTCTGAACTCGGCACGAACAGAAAAGACCGCTCCCTTTGATGACGAATATGATCAACAGGAGACAGAGCGGGAGCAGCAGATTACCCAATATTTCGGTCAGCTAAAGCAACTGCTAGAAAAGCCTGGCGTATATAATGAAGCTGCTAAAATTTCAAATGAAGATGGAGACTCCAATATCCCTGAAGGGACGGTGTCATCCAAATCAAAAAGGCGGAAAAAGAAAAAGAGAAGCAGTTCTTCACTTACCGTGGAAGGAATAGACACGTCCGCAGATCCTGTGGAGGAAAAGGGGGACCGAGTTGCCCTGCAGCCTAGAGAAAATGGAGAATTCGTCCCGTGGGTAACCGAATATCCAGAGGGCCCAAGGCAGAAGCCGTGTACCCCAAAGAAGTGTCTGTCTGGTGCCAACAGTGAGGAACCCTCAACCAACCATCCCAGGGAAGTGGAGCTGGAACCAGTGAGTGACGATCCCTTGACCAACCCTGAAGATGCCCTGAAAAATGTCAGGCATGACTGTGATCTGCTCTGTGAAGAATTGGAAAGGGAGAAAAAAAATAATGCTCAGCTACAGAAGACTGTGCTCGCAATTTACTCTGCGGCCAAGACCGAATTGGAGGATCTCAAGACTGAGCTACATACTGAAAAGGCTACTATTTCCGCCATGGATGGAAAGCAGAGCCAATCGGATAAAATGGTGGCTACGTTAAGCGGAAGTATGAGGAGGCACTGAAGCAGATGACAGTCTTCCAGCAAGAGGTTCACACACTTCGTATAGAGCTTGATGCCTCACATCATGAGACCAACAGCTTCCGCACAGACCTGGAAGTTTCCAGAAAGGAACTACACAGTCTCACTGAGGAGCTGGATATTGCTACAGAAACTATTGGTAATCTTGATACAGATCTCAAAGTCTCTCAGAAGGAGCTTCAGACCCTCAACCTAGAGAAGGAAGTCTCACGCCAGGAGAGTGTCATTCTCAAAGCAGATGTGCATAAATGGAAGGAGGACTGCAAAGAAGCCCTGAAGAATACAGAGACTGAAAAAAGAGAAAATTCAAGATTTAAAAGAGAAAACTTAAAACTGAAAGAAGAAAATTTTCAGTTGACAGAAGAAGTCAAGGAAAAGTTTGAAGCAGAGCACCAACTGCAGAACCAACTGCAAGGTCTGCGTACACACCTCCAGTATGCTGAGGAGAAGCAGCAAACGCTGCAGGAAGAAAAGCTGCAGGCTGCTAAAGAAATTCAAGTGCTGTAGGAACGTCTGATGACCCAGTATGTCCCTGCAAAGCAGCATTAGAAACTGAAGGCTACCCTGAGCATCACCAAAGCAACGTTAAAAGCCAAGCTTAGAACCCAGGTGACGCGGCACAAAAAGGAGCACAAGAAGGTCCAGAAACGGAAACAAGTAACTGTGGCCCAAGCAAAGAAGTTCATAGTGCTTCACAATGTAATAAAAATGTGGAGGCAAGCTCATAGAAAGCAAAGCATGCAGATAAATTCCCTGAGAAGAGACTTGCAAGATGCACTCAAAAAACAGGGATCTCTCGCGGATGAGATTACAGTCCTACAAGGACAAGTATTGACCCTTACTAAGCATCAGTATCCCACAGCCTCAAAAACCCATGAAGACAAGGGTACAGTGAGAGCTGGGAATACCGCTCATCTGAAAGACAAGGTTGCAAAATTTGAACCACCTAAACAAGCACTAGCAAAACCTTCAGCCACCCAGCAGGCAACAAAAGAAGGTACACGTGCTGAATTAAAACCAGAAGAATCCTTAGCTGATGAAGCTGAAAAGATGGGACATTCTCTGGAAGTAGGTGTGGAATTGCAACTTAATCTAAATGGGGCTGAACTAGCAACCCCATTGAGTGGGAAAAGGGCAGAGCGACAGCTTCAAGAGCGAAAAACTCAAAGGGAGGTTTTTAAACGCTCTGCAACTGCTGCCATACAGTATGCCTACAATAAGACGAGCACCCGACGCGAGGGAAATCTCATGACCGCGCATGTAGAAAAAAGACTATACTTGGAGAAAGTCCTCCTCGAGCGACTGAGGGGTGCTGATCTCAAACACCTTCAGGAGGAGACACGAATAAACTGGAGAAAGGGCTCCAATCCCAACAGGACTGAGGGTTCTCTTCCTCCATCCACTCGCATTCAAGTCACTGAGATATCTAGAATGAGAGTGGAAGGATGGGCTTTGGCCATGGCAAGCCCGAGCTTCCCACAAACAGGGGAGGTATGTAACAGGGGAGTAATCCCTGTTCAAGTAATGTGCCTTTAATCTAGCAGTGTGGTGGTTAACTGCTGGTAGTCAATTAATAGACACCACCTGCCTGATCTAGTTTGCTTACAAAAGCCTGTCTGTTGAGACAGGAAGTGACTCCTTAGCTCTGAATGAGAGCTGACCTTTGGAGAGACAGAGGAGTGTTCTTCAGACTCCCAGGAGAGACTGACCAAGAGAACACACATCTCTGGAGCTGACCGGTCTTGAGCTCTGCCCAGCATAGCTGATTGCAAGACACCAAATAAGACTACTAAACTTGGATGCTGATATTTTCTGTGCACGCACGGGTGCGGTTCCAGGAGAGCAGAGAAGCTTAATCTACAGCAAGAAAAAGATAAGACTTTTATAATTAAGAGACTGCTTATATCTGCTTATTTCATGATATATGTTTGAGGTTGGGAGAAATGCTTAACTAACGGAGATGTGAATTAATTGCATAGGATTTCACAAGAAATACTCCCAAGTGAATAGAAGCTTTGTTCCCCCCCTGTGTTTGGATGATTTCCTGATGAAAAGGAAAAGGCACAATAAAGCCATTATAATTTCACCTTATAAAAGCCTCCAATTGTGTACCTCTGTGAACGTCCGTCTACATATGGTGTCCGAGGTGGGACAAGAGGTGTCTTTGTAGTTAAAAAGGACAGGAGATTTTTATGTGAATTTTTTTTATGCTTTTTGCCTACAAACAATCTGAGAAACTTAAAGAAAAAAAACCTCATGCAGCAGAGATCGGAATTAAAGGGATACACACCACTGAAACCACACTGCACTGAAACTTACAAAAACCCAGAAGATACTGCTGAAGTAGCTAAACCTTATTTTGCCTATCACAAAGTGTAATATGGTCATTGAAATAGGGGTTTTACCTTTCAGCCAAAGTCAGGGTTCAAGAAGTGAGTCAGCCCTTAAAAAAGGGATAGGTGTTTGTTGTTTTCAAAAGTTTAGCTGAAGCAGTGAATACAGATGGTGACCCACGAGTGGTACTGATTTTGCAAATAAAGGTTGCCACACCGCATAGGGCTACCAGCTGTGAATGGAGTATATGCAGAAAAGGGTGAAAATTGATACAAGACTGTGCTGAAGCAGGGGAATTTTTAGCAAACAAATGCTGAGTGTTGAGTCACCCTACCTAGAATGAAAGAATGTTTTTTTTTCTGCAAGTAAAAAAGTCTGCCTATATATATCTTGGGAGCAAAAACAGACACCCAAAGTGTGAAGTGTGAATGCCATAATAACCAAAGATGAGACTGAAAATTACTGAACTCAGGCAGAAAACCAAATTCTGTTGCTGAAGCAGAGAGATTGCACCTAGCAAGTAAATGGTGTAAAGCAAATAGACTTTTTTACCTAGCAACTGCACATCTTGTATACCTGATAAGAGAAAATGCATGCACAGTACTGCTAATATTGAAAAAAAAAATTACCCAAGAAAGAAAAGTCTACAGAGATGCCAGTGAGAGCTACGACCTCTACAAGCAAAATATGCCCATCTGTAGGACTACCACAATTGGGGGTTCTAACAAATACAGTGGCAACAGCTGCAATAGCGCCTCCTGAGGTCAGGAAGAAAATTACACCTGATAGCCTAAAAATGGAGGACAAGATGCAGCGTTCCTGTAATGAACCCTACCCCACGGAAGAGTTGCCCTTCCAGTCCAATAAAGAGGAAGACATCTCTTATGGGGAACCCGAACCGAGTCACACCCACAAAACACCCCAAGAATGGTGGGGGTGTCTGAACTCGGCACGAACAGAAAAGACCGCTCCCTTTGATGACGAATATGATCAACAGGAGACAGAGCGGGAGCAGCAGATTACCCAATATTTCGGTCAGCTAAAGCAACTGCTAGAAAAGCCTGGCGTATATAATGAAGCTGCTAAAATTTCAAATGAAGATGGAGACTCCAATATCCCTGAAGGGACGGTGTCATCCAAATCAAAAAGGCGGAAAAAGAAAAAGAGAAGCAGTTCTTCACTTACCGTGGAAGGAATAGACACGTCCGCAGATCCTGTGGAGGAAAAGGGGGACCGAGTTGCCCTGCAGCCTAGAGAAAATGGAGAATTCGTCCCGTGGGTAACCGAATATCCAGAGGGCCCAAGGCAGAAGCCGTGTACCCCAAAGAAGTGTCTGTCTGGTGCCAACAGTGAGGAACCCTCAACCAACCATCCCAGGGAAGTGGAGCTGGAACCAGTGAGTGACGATCCCTTGACCAACCCTGAAGATGCCCTGAAAAATGTCAGGCATGACTGTGATCTGCTCTGTGAAGAATTGGAAAGGGAGAAAAAAAATAATGCTCAGCTACAGAAGACTGTGCTCGCAATTTACTCTGCGGCCAAGACCGAATTGGAGGATCTCAAGACTGAGCTACATACTGAAAAGGCTACTATTTCCGCCATGGATGGAAAGCAGAGCCAATCGGATAAAATGGTGGCTACGTTAAGCGGAAGTATGAGGAGGCACTGAAGCAGATGACAGTCTTCCAGCAAGAGGTTCACACACTTCGTATAGAGCTTGATGCCTCACATCATGAGACCAACAGCTTCCGCACAGACCTGGAAGTTTCCAGAAAGGAACTACACAGTCTCACTGAGGAGCTGGATATTGCTACAGAAACTATTGGTAATCTTGATACAGATCTCAAAGTCTCTCAGAAGGAGCTTCAGACCCTCAACCTAGAGAAGGAAGTCTCACGCCAGGAGAGTGTCATTCTCAAAGCAGATGTGCATAAATGGAAGGAGGACTGCAAAGAAGCCCTGAAGAATACAGAGACTGAAAAAAGAGAAAATTCAAGATTTAAAAGAGAAAACTTAAAACTGAAAGAAGAAAATTTTCAGTTGACAGAAGAAGTCAAGGAAAAGTTTGAAGCAGAGCACCAACTGCAGAACCAACTGCAAGGTCTGCGTACACACCTCCAGTATGCTGAGGAGAAGCAGCAAACGCTGCAGGAAGAAAAGCTGCAGGCTGCTAAAGAAATTCAAGTGCTGTAGGAACGTCTGATGACCCAGTATGTCCCTGCAAAGCAGCATTAGAAACTGAAGGCTACCCTGAGCATCACCAAAGCAACGTTAAAAGCCAAGCTTAGAACCCAGGTGACGCGGCACAAAAAGGAGCACAAGAAGGTCCAGAAACGGAAACAAGTAACTGTGGCCCAAGCAAAGAAGTTCATAGTGCTTCACAATGTAATAAAAATGTGGAGGCAAGCTCATAGAAAGCAAAGCATGCAGATAAATTCCCTGAGAAGAGACTTGCAAGATGCACTCAAAAAACAGGGATCTCTCGCGGATGAGATTACAGTCCTACAAGGACAAGTATTGACCCTTACTAAGCATCAGTATCCCACAGCCTCAAAAACCCATGAAGACAAGGGTACAGTGAGAGCTGGGAATACCGCTCATCTGAAAGACAAGGTTGCAAAATTTGAACCACCTAAACAAGCACTAGCAAAACCTTCAGCCACCCAGCAGGCAACAAAAGAAGGTACACGTGCTGAATTAAAACCAGAAGAATCCTTAGCTGATGAAGCTGAAAAGATGGGACATTCTCTGGAAGTAGGTGTGGAATTGCAACTTAATCTAAATGGGGCTGAACTAGCAACCCCATTGAGTGGGAAAAGGGCAGAGCGACAGCTTCAAGAGCGAAAAACTCAAAGGGAGGTTTTTAAACGCTCTGCAACTGCTGCCATACAGTATGCCTACAATAAGACGAGCACCCGACGCGAGGGAAATCTCATGACCGCGCATGTAGAAAAAAGACTATACTTGGAGAAAGTCCTCCTCGAGCGACTGAGGGGTGCTGATCTCAAACACCTTCAGGAGGAGACACGAATAAACTGGAGAAAGGGCTCCAATCCCAACAGGACTGAGGGTTCTCTTCCTCCATCCACTCGCATTCAAGTCACTGAGATATCTAGAATGAGAGTGGAAGGATGGGCTTTGGCCATGGCAAGCCCGAGCTTCCCACAAACAGGGGAGGTATGTAACAGGGGAGTAATCCCTGTTCAAGTAATGTGCCTTTAATCTAGCAGTGTGGTGGTTAACTGCTGGTAGTCAATTAATAGACACCACCTGCCTGATCTAGTTTGCTTACAAAAGCCTGTCTGTTGAGACAGGAAGTGACTCCTTAGCTCTGAATGAGAGCTGACCTTTGGAGAGACAGAGGAGTGTTCTTCAGACTCCCAGGAGAGACTGAACAAGAGAACACACATCTCTGGAGCTGACCGGTCTTGAGCTCTGCCCAGCATAGCTGATTGCAAGACACCAAATAAGACTACTAAACTTGGATGCTGATATTTTCTGTGCACGCACGGGTGCGGTTCCAGGAGAGCAGAGAAGCTTACTCTACAGCAAGAAACAGATAAGACTTTCATAATTAAGAGACTGCTTATATCTGCTTATTTCATGATATATGTTTGAGGTTGGGAGAAATGCTTAACTAACGGAGATGTGAATTAATTGCATAGGATTTCACAAGAAATACTCCCAAGTGAATAGAAGCTTTGTTCCCCCCCTGTGTTTGGATGATTTCCTGATGAAAAGGAAAAGGCACAATAAAGCCATTATAATTTCACCTTATAAAAGCCTCCAATTGTGTACCTCTGTGAACGTCCGTCTACATATGGTGTCCGAGGTGGGACAAGAGGTGTCTTTGTAGTTAAAAAGGACAGGAGATTTTTATGTGAATTTTTTTTTATGCTTTTTGCCTACAAACAATCTGAGAAACTTAAAGAAAAAAAACCTCATGCAGCAGAGATCGGAATTAAAGGGATACACACCACTGAAACCACACTGCACTGAAACTTACAAAAACCCAGAAGATACTGCTGAAGTAGCTAAACCTTATTTTGCCTATCACAAAGTGTAATATGGTCATTGAAATAGGGGTTTTACCTTTCAGCCAAAGTCAGGGTTCAAGAAGTGAGTCAGCCCTTAAAAAAGGGATAGGTGTTTGTTGTTTTCAAAAGTTTAGCTGAAGCAGTGAATACAGATGGTGACCCACGAGTGGTACTGATTTTGCAAATAAAGGTTGCCACACCGCATAGGGCTACCAGCTGTGAATGGAGTATATGCAGAAAAGGGTGAAAATTGATACAAGACTGTGCTGAAGCAGGGGAATTTTTAGCAAACAAATGCTGAGTGTTGAGTCACCCTACCTAGAATGAAAGAATGTTTTTTTTTCTGCAAGTAAAAAAGTCTGCCTATATATATCTTGGGAGCAAAAACAGACACCCAAAGTGTGAAGTGTGAATGCCATAATAACCAAAGATGAGACTGAAAATTACTGAACTCAGGCAGAAAACCAAATTCTGTTGCTGAAGCAGAGAGATTGCACCTAGCAAGTAAATGGTGTAAAGCAAATAGACTTTTTTACCTAGCAACTGCACATCTTGTATACCTGATAAGAGAAAATGCATGCACAGTACTGCTAATATTGAAAAAAAAAATTACCCAAGAAAGAAAAGTCTACAGAGATGCCAGTGAGAGCTAAAACCTCTACAAGCAAAATATGCCCATCTGTAGGACTACCACAATTGGGGGTTCTAACAAATACAGTGGCAACAGCTGCAATAGCGCCTCCTGAGGTCAGGAAGAAAATTACACCTGATAGCCTAAAAATGGAGGACAAGATGCAGCGTTCCTGTAATGAACCCTACCCCACGGAAGAGTTGCCCTTCCAGTCCAATAAAGAGGAAGACATCTCTTATGGGGAACCCGAACCGAGTCACACCCACAAAACACCCCAAGAATGGTGGGGGTGTCTGAACTCGGCACGAACAGAAAAGACCGCTCCCTTTGATGACGAATATGATCAACAGGAGACAGAGCGGGAGCAGCAGATTACCCAATATTTCGGTCAGCTAAAGCAACTGCTAGAAAAGCCTGGCGTATATAATGAAGCTGCTAAAATTTCAAATGAAGATGGAGACTCCAATATCCCTGAAGGGACGGTGTCATCCAAATCAAAAAGGCGGAAAAAGAAAAAGAGAAGCAGTTCTTCACTTACCGTGGAAGGAATAGACACGTCCGCAGATCCTGTGGAGGAAAAGGGGGACCGAGTTGCCCTGCAGCCTAGAGAAAATGGAGAATTCGTCCCGTGGGTAACCGAATATCCAGAGGGCCCAAGGCAGAAGCCGTGTACCCCAAAGAAGTGTCTGTCTGGTGCCAACAGTGAGGAACCCTCAACCAACCATCCCAGGGAAGTGGAGCTGGAACCAGTGAGTGACGATCCCTTGACCAACCCTGAAGATGCCCTGAAAAATGTCAGGCATGACTGTGATCTGCTCTGTGAAGAATTGGAAAGGGAGAAAAAAAATAATGCTCAGCTACAGAAGACTGTGCTCGCAATTTACTCTGCGGCCAAGACCGAATTGGAGGATCTCAAGACTGAGCTACATACTGAAAAGGCTACTATTTCCGCCATGGATGGAAAGCAGAGCCAATCGGATAAAATGGTGGCTACGTTAAGCGGAAGTATGAGGAGGCACTGAAGCAGATGACAGTCTTCCAGCAAGAGGTTCACACACTTCGTATAGAGCTTGATGCCTCACATCATGAGACCAACAGCTTCCGCACAGACCTGGAAGTTTCCAGAAAGGAACTACACAGTCTCACTGAGGAGCTGGATATTGCTACAGAAACTATTGGTAATCTTGATACAGATCTCAAAGTCTCTCAGAAGGAGCTTCAGACCCTCAACCTAGAGAAGGAAGTCTCACGCCAGGAGAGTGTCATTCTCAAAGCAGATGTGCATAAATGGAAGGAGGACTGCAAAGAAGCCCTGAAGAATACAGAGACTGAAAAAAGAGAAAATTCAAGATTTAAAAGAGAAAACTTAAAACTGAAAGAAGAAAATTTTCAGTTGACAGAAGAAGTCAAGGAAAAGTTTGAAGCAGAGCACCAACTGCAGAACCAACTGCAAGGTCTGCGTACACACCTCCAGTATGCTGAGGAGAAGCAGCAAACGCTGCAGGAAGAAAAGCTGCAGGCTGCTAAAGAAATTCAAGTGCTGTAGGAACGTCTGATGACCCAGTATGTCCCTGCAAAGCAGCATTAGAAACTGAAGGCTACCCTGAGCATCACCAAAGCAACGTTAAAAGCCAAGCTTAGAACCCAGGTGACGCGGCACAAAAAGGAGCACAAGAAGGTCCAGAAACGGAAACAAGTAACTGTGGCCCAAGCAAAGAAGTTCATAGTGCTTCACAATGTAATAAAAATGTGGAGGCAAGCTCATAGAAAGCAAAGCATGCAGATAAATTCCCTGAGAAGAGACTTGCAAGATGCACTCAAAAAACAGGGATCTCTCGCGGATGAGATTACAGTCCTACAAGGACAAGTATTGACCCTTACTAAGCATCAGTATCCCACAGCCTCAAAAACCCATGAAGACAAGGGTACAGTGAGAGCTGGGAATACCGCTCATCTGAAAGACAAGGTTGCAAAATTTGAACCACCTAAACAAGCACTAGCAAAACCTTCAGCCACCCAGCAGGCAACAAAAGAAGGTACACGTGCTGAATTAAAACCAGAAGAATCCTTAGCTGATGAAGCTGAAAAGATGGGACATTCTCTGGAAGTAGGTGTGGAATTGCAACTTAATCTAAATGGGGCTGAACTAGCAACCCCATTGAGTGGGAAAAGGGCAGAGCGACAGCTTCAAGAGCGAAAAACTCAAAGGGAGGTTTTTAAACGCTCTGCAACTGCTGCCATACAGTATGCCTACAATAAGACGAGCACCCGACGCGAGGGAAATCTCATGACCGCGCATGTAGAAAAAAGACTATACTTGGAGAAAGTCCTCCTCGAGCGACTGAGGGGTGCTGATCTCAAACACCTTCAGGAGGAGACACGAATAAACTGGAGAAAGGGCTCCAATCCCAACAGGACTGAGGGTTCTCTTCCTCCATCCACTCGCATTCAAGTCACTGAGATATCTAGAATGAGAGTGGAAGGATGGGCTTTGGCCATGGCAAGCCCGAGCTTCCCACAAACAGGGGAGGTATGTAACAGGGGAGTAATCCCTGTTCAAGTAATGTGCCTTTAATCTAGCAGTGTGGTGGTTAACTGCTGGTAGTCAATTAATAGACACCACCTGCCTGATCTAGTTTGCTTACAAAAGCCTGTCTGTTGAGACAGGAAGTGACTCCTTAGCTCTGAATGAGAGCTGACCTTTGGAGAGACAGAGGAGTGTTCTTCAGACTCCCAGGAGAGACTGAACAAGAGAACACACATCTCTGGAGCTGACCGGTCTTGAGCTCTGCCCAGCATAGCTGATTGCAAGACACCAAATAAGACTACTAAACTTGGATGCTGATATTTTCTGTGCACGCACGGGTGCGGTTCCAGGAGAGCAGAGAAGCTTACTCTACAGCAAGAAACAGATAAGACTTTCATAATTAAGAGACTGCTTATATCTGCTTATTTCATGATATATGTTTGAGGTTGGGAGAAATGCTTAACTAACGGAGATGTGAATTAATTGCATAGGATTTCACAAGAAATACTCCCAAGTGAATAGAAGCTTTGTTCCCCCCCTGTGTTTGGATGATTTCCTGATGAAAAGGAAAAGGCACAATAAAGCCATTATAATTTCACCTTATAAAAGCCTCCAATTGTGTACCTCTGTGAACGTCCGTCTACATATGGTGTCCGAGGTGGGACAAGAGGTGTCTTTGTAGTTAAAAAGGACAGGAGATTTTTATGTGAATTTTTTTTTATGCTTTTTGCCTACAAACAATCTGAGAAACTTAAAGAAAAAAAACCTCATGCAGCAGAGATCGGAATTAAAGGGATACACACCACTGAAACCACACTGCACTGAAACTTACAAAAACCCAGAAGATACTGCTGAAGTAGCTAAACCTTATTTTGCCTATCACAAAGTGTAATATGGTCATTGAAATAGGGGTTTTACCTTTCAGCCAAAGTCAGGGTTCAAGAAGTGAGTCAGCCCTTAAAAAAGGGATAGGTGTTTGTTGTTTTCAAAAGTTTAGCTGAAGCAGTGAATACAGATGGTGACCCACGAGTGGTACTGATTTTGCAAATAAAGGTTGCCACACCGCATAGGGCTACCAGCTGTGAATGGAGTATATGCAGAAAAGGGTGAAAATTGATACAAGACTGTGCTGAAGCAGGGGAATTTTTAGCAAACAAATGCTGAGTGTTGAGTCACCCTACCTAGAATGAAAGAATGTTTTTTTTTCTGCAAGTAAAAAAGTCTGCCTATATATATCTTGGGAGCAAAAACAGACACCCAAAGTGTGAAGTGTGAATGCCATAATAACCAAAGATGAGACTGAAAATTACTGAACTCAGGCAGAAAACCAAATTCTGTTGCTGAAGCAGAGAGATTGCACCTAGCAAGTAAATGGTGTAAAGCAAATAGACTTTTTTACCTAGCAACTGCACATCTTGTATACCTGATAAGAGAAAATGCATGCACAGTACTGCTAATATTGAAAAAAAAAATTACCCAAGAAAGAAAAGTCTACAGAGATGCCAGTGAGAGCTACGACCTCTACAAGCAAAATATGCCCATCTGTAGGACTACCACAATTGGGGGTTCTAACAAATACAGTGGCAACAGCTGCAATAGCGCCTCCTGAGGTCAGGAAGAAAATTACACCTGATAGCCTAAAAATGGAGGACAAGATGCAGCGTTCCTGTAATGAACCCTACCCCACGGAAGAGTTGCCCTTCCAGTCCAATAAAGAGGAAGACATCTCTTATGGGGAACCCGAACCGAGTCACACCCACAAAACACCCCAAGAATGGTGGGGGTGTCTGAACTCGGCACGAACAGAAAAGACCGCTCCCTTTGATGACGAATATGATCAACAGGAGACAGAGCGGGAGCAGCAGATTACCCAATATTTCGGTCAGCTAAAGCAACTGCTAGAAAAGCCTGGCGTATATAATGAAGCTGCTAAAATTTCAAATGAAGATGGAGACTCCAATATCCCTGAAGGGACGGTGTCATCCAAATCAAAAAGGCGGAAAAAGAAAAAGAGAAGCAGTTCTTCACTTACCGTGGAAGGAATAGACACGTCCGCAGATCCTGTGGAGGAAAAGGGGGACCGAGTTGCCCTGCAGCCTAGAGAAAATGGAGAATTCGTCCCGTGGGTAACCGAATATCCAGAGGGCCCAAGGCAGAAGCCGTGTACCCCAAAGAAGTGTCTGTCTGGTGCCAACAGTGAGGAACCCTCAACCAACCATCCCAGGGAAGTGGAGCTGGAACCAGTGAGTGACGATCCCTTGACCAACCCTGAAGATGCCCTGAAAAATGTCAGGCATGACTGTGATCTGCTCTGTGAAGAATTGGAAAGGGAGAAAAAAAATAATGCTCAGCTACAGAAGACTGTGCTCGCAATTTACTCTGCGGCCAAGACCGAATTGGAGGATCTCAAGACTGAGCTACATACTGAAAAGGCTACTATTTCCGCCATGGATGGAAAGCAGAGCCAATCGGATAAAATGGTGGCTACGTTAAGCGGAAGTATGAGGAGGCACTGAAGCAGATGACAGTCTTCCAGCAAGAGGTTCACACACTTCGTATAGAGCTTGATGCCTCACATCATGAGACCAACAGCTTCCGCACAGACCTGGAAGTTTCCAGAAAGGAACTACACAGTCTCACTGAGGAGCTGGATATTGCTACAGAAACTATTGGTAATCTTGATACAGATCTCAAAGTCTCTCAGAAGGAGCTTCAGACCCTCAACCTAGAGAAGGAAGTCTCACGCCAGGAGAGTGTCATTCTCAAAGCAGATGTGCATAAATGGAAGGAGGACTTCAAAGAAGCCCTGAAGAATACAGAGACTGAAAAAAGAGAAAATTCAAGATTTAAAAGAGAAAACTTAAAACTGAAAGAAGAAAATTTTCAGTTGACAGAAGAAGTCAAGGAAAAGTTTGAAGCAGAGCACCAACTGCAGAACCAACTGCAAGGTCTGCGTACACACCTCCAGTATGCTGAGGAGAAGCAGCAAACGCTGCAGGAAGAAAAGCTGCAGGCTGCTAAAGAAATTCAAGTGCTGTAGGAACGTCTGATGACCCAGTATGTCCCTGCAAAGCAGCATTAGAAACTGAAGGCTACCCTGAGCATCACCAAAGCAACGTTAAAAGCCAAGCTTAGAACCCAGGTGACGCGGCACAAAAAGGAGCACAAGAAGGTCCAGAAACGGAAACAAGTAACTGTGGCCCAAGCAAAGAAGTTCATAGTGCTTCACAATGTAATAAAAATGTGGAGGCAAGCTCATAGAAAGCAAAGCATGCAGATAAATTCCCTGAGAAGAGACTTGCAAGATGCACTCAAAAAACAGGGATCTCTCGCGGATGAGATTACAGTCCTACAAGGACAAGTATTGACCCTTACTAAGCATCAGTATCCCACAGCCTCAAAAACCCATGAAGACAAGGGTACAGTGAGAGCTGGGAATACCGCTCATCTGAAAGACAAGGTTGCAAAATTTGAACCACCTAAACAAGCACTAGCAAAACCTTCAGCCACCCAGCAGGCAACAAAAGAAGGTACACGTGCTGAATTAAAACCAGAAGAATCCTTAGCTGATGAAGCTGAAAAGATGGGACATTCTCTGGAAGTAGGTGTGGAATTGCAACTTAATCTAAATGGGGCTGAACTAGCAACCCCATTGAGTGGGAAAAGGGCAGAGCGACAGCTTCAAGAGCGAAAAACTCAAAGGGAGGTTTTTAAACGCTCTGCAACTGCTGCCATACAGTATGCCTACAATAAGACGAGCACCCGACGCGAGGGAAATCTCATGACCGCGCATGTAGAAAAAAGACTATACTTGGAGAAAGTCCTCCTCGAGCGACTGAGGGGTGCTGATCTCAAACACCTTCAGGAGGAGACACGAATAAACTGGAGAAAGGGCTCCAATCCCAACAGGACTGAGGGTTCTCTTCCTCCATCCACTCGCATTCAAGTCACTGAGATATCTAGAATGAGAGTGGAAGGATGGGCTTTGGCCATGGCAAGCCCGAGCTTCCCACAAACAGGGGAGGTATGTAACAGGGGAGTAATCCCTGTTCAAGTAATGTGCCTTTAATCTAGCAGTGTGGTGGTTAACTGCTGGTAGTCAATTAATAGACACCACCTGCCTGATCTAGTTTGCTTACAAAAGCCTGTCTGTTGAGACAGGAAGTGACTCCTTAGCTCTGAATGAGAGCTGACCTTTGGAGAGACAGAGGAGTGTTCTTCAGACTCCCAGGAGAGACTGAACAAGAGAACACACATCTCTGGAGCTGACCGGTCTTGAGCTCTGCCCAGCATAGCTGATTGCAAGACACCAAATAAGACTTCTAAACCTGATGCTGATATTTTCTGTGCACGCACGGGTGCGGTTCCAGGAGAGCAGAGAAGCTTACTCTACAGCAAGAAACAGATAAGACTTTCATAATTAAGAGACTGGTTATATTTGCTTATTTCATGCTATATGTTTGGGGTTGGGAGAAATGCTTAACTAACGGAGATGTGAATTAATTGCATAGGATTTCACTAGAAATACTCCCAAGTGAATAGAAGCTTTGTTCCCCCCCCCTGTGTTTGGATGATTTCCTGATGAAAAGGAAAAGGCACAATAAAGCTTTATTATAATTTCACCTTATAAACGCTTCCAATTGTGTACCTCTGTGAACGTTCGTCTACAGTCACTGTCTCACTCTTTCACTCTCTCACTCTGTCACTCTGTCACTCTGTCACTCTCTCACTCCGTCACTCGGTAACTCTCTCTCTGTCACTCTATCCCTCTGTGTCACTCTCTCTCTGTGTCACTCTCTCTCTCTCTCTCTCTCTCTGTCACTCTCTCTGTCTGTGTGTCACTCTCTCTCTCTCTGTGTCACTCTCTCTCTCTCTGTGTCACTCTGTATCTCTGTGTGTGTCACTCTCTCTCTCTGTCTCTCTCTCTCTCTCTGTCACTCTCTCTGTCTCTCTGTCTCTCTCTCTCTCTCTCTCTCTCTCTGTGTCATCTCTCTCTGTGTGTCTCTCTCTCTCTGTGTCACTCTCTCTCTCTCTGTCACTCTCTCTCTCTGTCACTCTCTCTGTCACTCTCTGTCACTCTCTCTGTCACTCTCTCTCACTCTCTCTCTGTCACTCTCTCTCTCTGTCACTCTCTCTCTGTCTCTCTCTCTGTCACTCTCTCTCTCTTTCAATCTCTCTCTGTCGCTCTCACTCCCTCTCTCTGTCACTCTCTCTGTCGGTCACTCTCTCTCTCTCTGTAACTCTCTCTTTGTCACTCTCACTCTGTCACTCTCACTCTCTCTCTCTCTCTCTCTCTGTCACTCTCTCTGTCACTCTCTCTCACTCTCTCTCTGTCACTCTCTCTCTCTGTCACTCTCTCTCTGTCTCTCTCTCTGTCACTCTCTCTCTCTTTCAATCTCTCTCTGTCGCTCTCACTCCCTCTCTCTGTCACTCTCTCTGTCGGTCACTCTCTCTCTCTCTCTGTAACTCTCTCTCTGTCACTCTCACTCTGTCACTCTCACTCTGTCACTCTCACTCTGTCACTCTCTCTCTGTCACATTTACCAACGCCCGCCACGGTGCGGTCCAGTTTTGTGTGGCCGAGCATACTGTTACGGTTGTGCTCGCCACAAACCGGGACTGGACCGCGTGGCTGAATTATGAAATCACCGACCTTAGACCGCGCAGACTGGGGCCCACAACTTAGTTTAGCTAGCCCTAAATGCTCTCTGTAGTGAAGACAAAGTGTAAAACCTAGGACTCGAAACAACTCAGAATCCGCAGCCTAACACTGCGGTCGCACCTATGACGTCACACGTGTTGCGTCATCAACACCCGACGCGCGTTTCGTCTCCGTGGAGACTTCGTCTGGGGTGGCTGCAGTTTCTGAGTTGTTTCGAGTCCTAGGTTTTACACTTTGTCTTCACTACGGAGAGCATTTAGGGCTAGCTAATCAAAGTTGTGGGCCCCAGGAGGCATCACTAGCTAGGATTTAGCTAATTGGCAACTACTGGAGGTGCAGTTATTTCCTGGGCATTCAGCGTAAGGCAGTGCTAACATACGTTGGTGTGGCCTTATCACCACCTTGCAGTGTATGTATTCTCTGCAGTGAACTACTCATGGTGTAAGGTAGTGGGGGTTCATATCTCCATTTACCCCTCTGCCCCTGTGCTCTCCCTGTTTTCCCTCTCATCAGGCTCATTTGCCTGTCCCCAGTCCCTAACCCTATTCTTCTCCACTATATGCATTTACCTAGTGGAGGTGTTGTCTTGGATGTTTTTGTGTATGCTGAGCCTACAATACTCAGTGAGTTCATACCCACAACCATGGGGCTCTGTATATCTGGAGGTCAGTGAATGGTGTCATTCTATCACCCAATTCTACCTAGTACCTCACTTCATTATATTGAAGGATAGGTGCCTGCCTGTTTTTATATGGAGGGGTATGTGTGTTATTACCTAGGAGCTACCATAATATACAATTTATCATCACTGTTATTGGGCTACATACCAAGATAGTGAGTATACCTGCTATTGTATGATGAACCTATATACAGTGTAATGGTAGCACCATTCAGCACCTATTAGGTTTTACTTCTTTTGTTTCTCTCATTCATGAATAAACAATGTATTATTTTCTATATTAGTGGAGGAAGAGTGCTTGCTAGAGGATTAATTCTCTTTATATGTTCTATTCAAATGATTGATATTCCTTGATTAATTGATCATTAGCAAGTGTGACCACCTCTATAAAAGCCGAAGTTTTAGCAGTTTGCTGGTCTGGAGCATTCAGATGTGTGTTAACACAATGCCAAGGAGGAAAAACATCAGCAATGATCTTAAAGAAGCAATTGTTGCTGCCCATCAATCTGGGAAGGGTTATATGGCCATTTCCAAACAATTTAAAGTCCATCATTCTACAGTGAGAAAGATTATTCAAAAGTGGAAAACATTCAAGACAGTTGCCAATCTTACCATGAGTGGACGTCCCAGCAAATTCACCCCAAGGTCAGACCGTGCAATGCTCAGAAAAATTGCAAAAAACCTAAGAGTTACATCTCAGACTCTACAGACCTCAATTAGCATGTTAAATGTTAAAGTTCTTGACAGTACAATTAGAAAAAGACTGAACAAGTATGGTTTGTTTGGAAGGGTTGCCAGGAGAAAGCCTCTTCTCTCTAAAAAGAACATGGCAGCACGGCTTAGGTTTGCAAAATTGCATCTGAACCAACCACAAGACTTCTCGAACAATGTCCTTTGGACAGACGAGACCAAAGTGGAGATGTTTGGCCATAATGCACAGCGCCATGTTTGGTGAAAACCAAACACAGCATATCTGCACAAACACCTCATACCAACTGTCAAGCACGGTGGTGGAGGGGTGATGATTTGGGCTTGTCTTGCAGCAATAGGACCTGGGAACCTTGCAGATTGAGTTGACCATGAAGTCCTCTGTATACCAAAGTATTCTAGAGTCAAATGTGAGGCCATCTGTCCGACAGCTAAAGGTTGGCCGAAATTGTGTAATGCAACAGGACAATGATCCCAAGCACACCAGCAAATCTACAACAGAATGGCTGAAAAAGAAAAGAATCAAGGTGTTGCAATCGCCCAGTCAAAGTTCAGACCTCAACATACATACATACATACATACATACATGTAAAGAAACTATTGCTCCGTGCTGGTGCTGTCTTTTTATAGTGCTGCACTGTGTTGCTTAACCTCATGCTGCCGTCTGCCAGTAGGGACTCCACAAACTCCTATGAAAGAGTTAGCTTCCCTTAAAGGGGCTCACAGAGACAAAGAAAAAATATTGGCAGAAAGGCGTACCGAGTCGCTAAAAGATTTATTAATAAAAACCCAGAAGGGTATAACATAAACACTAAAACCAATATATAGGTAATACACACAATGCGCAATAAATAAATGAAATAAATTACAATAAACTCACAATTGTCCTAAGAGCTCCGGTTATCAGCTAGGTACAGAAGATGTTAAAGGTCAGGACCCAATACGCTCACTCACGCTGTATGGGAACTCTCACTCTCACGAACACCGCTCACATAAGCTGGTACTCACAAGGGATCCAACAGTATCAATGCTAATACAATCTCACCTAATAGATCACACAAATCCACCTCTTTTTTAGAACAAATAGAAAAGGAGAAGAAATACCCACTTTGGGAGAAGCAAACTCAGTCATTACCCCGAAGAAAACGAGATTCAGGGGAGTCAGAGGAGGAGCAAAAAAGCAAGGACAGAAGAAAATGAAGTTGATGGAAGCCACACCTACCAATTATGGTATTTATAATTTATCATCACATATATTAACTCCATATCACATATCACTATTAGCCAAAGGTTTATAATTTTCTCCCAATAGTACCCCTAACAGGTTTGACTTATTTGTGGATTTAAATCGGTATATCCGAAAGCTGACTCTCATGCGGCACTTCACATTGAAAGGGGAACAGAATCAACAATGTAATTTTAATATTCAAGAAATAGAGTGCATTAATGCCCTCACTTCTTTTTTGGTTGAATCTGAGACTACAAATACCATCTGCAACAGTACACAAATATCAGCTAAGTTCAACACATTGGTAGATCCTCTCAAGAAAAGAATAGCGATTGAAAACTCATTATTTGAAAATTCATTATCAGATCTAACAATTCATGATGAAGAATTGAATACATCGATAGATCCCAATCCATCTCTCAATATAGACCCTGAGAGTATTACAACATATAGGTCATCACCATTTGTTCCAAAGTCAGTATTTTTCCCCTACCAATCAAAGGGGAATTTTATCGACACTTTCTACACAGTGGTCCTCAGGGACTTTGAGCAGTTGTGCCAAAATAATGTAGAACTGAAACGCAACAATTTGACTAAGGAAGAGCATTTAACTATGATCAGTATAAAGAACAACTATGATCTTATAGTTCGCCAAGCAGACAAGGGTGGGGCTATTGTCCTACAGGATCGTGTGGATTATCTATGCGAAGCCCATCGTCTTCTACATGACCCTGCATCTTATGATATATTGAAAGAGGACCCAGTCACAGGGTATCAGTTGGAGTTTCATAATCTCCTCCAGGATGCATTCACTAAAGGAATTATCACTAAATTAGAACATAAATTTTTATTCACTAAACACCCTAGGACACCTATATTTTATCACATTCCAAAATTGCATAAAGATAATCCACCAGGGAGGCCTATAATAGCTGTGGTGGGGTCGATGACATCCAACTTGTCCCAATACGTTGACTATTATTTACAACCATATGTCACAAATCTACGTTCATATATTAGGGACACTTTGCATGTCATCGATTCCACCTCGGATATTATTTGGAAGGATACCTTTCACTGGGCAACATGTGATGTATCTTCACTATATACTTGTATTGATCACACTAAAGGTATCCAGGCTATAAATCACTATTTTGAATTAGACACAAATTTGCACCCTTCACAGAGGTTATTTCTTTTAGCATGCATTCAATTTATTTTAAGTCACAATTATTTTTTATTTGAAGACATTTTTTTATTTACAAATCTGTGGAACGGCTATGGGCACCAGATTTGTCCCCAGCTATGCTAATCTCTACATGGGACTGTGGGAGAGTACCCATGTGTGGGAGAATGCTCGTCTGGGAGGCGGTCTGGTGTACTATGGCCGTTTCATAGATGATATTATTATTTGGGATGGTGAGAGGGAGATCCTGGAGGAGATTCTGTTATCTTTCAATGATAATGAGATGGGTTTGAAATTCACACACAATATACACCCAAATACCATTGTCTTTTTGGACTTGGAACTATTCATTGGCAAAGAACATCAAATTCAGACAAGGACACATTTTAAATCAGTGTCGACCAACAGTTATTTACATTATGGTAGCAACCATTACAAAAAGTGGCTAAATAACGTACCCAAAAGTCAGTTCTACAGAATTAGGCGCATCTGCTTGGAGGACACCGATTTTATATTACAGGGAGAGGATCTATCTAAAAAATTTCAAGAGAAGGGTTATGACATGTCTGTTGTCAAAAAAGCATTTCAGGATGCTAGTCTTATAAAAAGGGACACACTATTAGAACAATCAAATAACAAATCCAAATCATTACGTGAGTTTAGAAAAAGGGATTATAAATCAAGTAATGCACCAAAATTTATTACACAATTTAACCAATCTGCTCATCAAATTAGACACATTTTAAACTGTCACTGGAACATTATACGTAATGATCCTGTAATTGGCCATCTAGTACCTGAATATGCTCCAACTGTATTTAGAAAAGTGAGGAGTATTAAAACCTTGCTGGCTCCGAGCAAACTCAAAACCAAAAAGATACTGATTCCAATCTGGCCAAAAAAGTGGCGAATTTTGGATGTGGAAGAGGCCGTTGTCTTACCTGTAAACACTTAACAACATCCAATAAATTTACATCATATTCAAATGGCACTTCATATGAAATAAAAGATTACATCAATTGCCTAAGTGAATATGTTGTGTACCTCATTTCGTGTGAATGTGGCACACAATATATAGGCCGAACATTAAGGGCCCTAAGTACACGGTTCTTAGAGCATCGGCGAAATATTATCCATGGGTGCCAAACACACAGCCTTTCCCGTCATTTTTGTACTACCCACAATAAAGATCCCAAATCCCTCTCTGTCATGGGTATTGCGTTCATTCCCCCTCCTATACGGGAGGAGACCGTTTTCAGAAGTTATGTACACGAGAAACATACTGGATGTATATTTTGGATACAACAAATCCCAAGGGACATAATGACCATATTGACATCAGTACCATAGTTTGAACACTCTATATGGGTGGTCCTCCACAGGTTTGGTTTGAATGCTTAGCATTCCCTCTGGGCTATGGTCGTTCATTTGGTCAATATGAGTCACCTTACATCACTAGAGAATCGTATATGCTATCGAGAGGTCAGCCTATAGGGTACACAGCACATTGCTTTGTACGATTTATTTTCACAAATGGTCACCCAACATATATCATTCACTAATTATAATATAATTTATTATTCATTTATTATTTCATATTACAATTCATTGCACATTCACTATTAATTTCTGGTCATATATTCACAATCACAACATATTAATTTTAGCAACACATCACATAGACTCACTTATAGTACATCACATTTTCACAACATTAGCACTGATATATTTAAAATACACATATTCATACAATGGTGAGCCATACTTCTTTCTCTGTCTTTGCTTTGGATCCATCTACTTCACCTCCTCTGACTCCACGTTGGATTCTACAAATTAGGTATATATTTTGAGACATTCGAAGTTAATATTATATTATATATTGTTATCCATTATTATGCATTGACCCTGAATATTTCGGGTCGTATATATCTTAAATATTTTTTACTGAAGTTGATTATTTCATAGAATTTATTTGTTGTCTCTTAGAATTTGAATATATCCAATATTCATTCGATATGGGGGTATTCAATATCTGTTATCTCCATCTAATTAAGTTACAATTAATATCTGGTTAAACATTGGTTATTTAGATCTTACTATGACATTTAAACTCAATATTTATATATATAATTTTTTCTATATACTGTAGGTAAAAAAATTTATTGCACAGATACAATCATCTTTTCCTTTTTATTATTCTTTCTTTAATACATATATTTTGCATATCTTTTTTGTACTATAATTAAAAATAATAGAAGCTCAATTGTTAATCTCTAGATCAATTTCTTATTTACCAACATATCAATGTTGTATTTAAGATTGTAATATTATGGTTGTTATTTTTAATTCTTGGCCATAACATTTATGTGATTAGGAATTTTATCTGCATTTTCTTTTTCTTGCACTCATTGGGGTCCTCATAATATAACGTGTTTTCATTTGTTATATATGTTTTTATTTGTCATATATGATGCATACCATGTGTGTTTGATCAAATGATTGATTTAATAATATATTGGTTAATTATGTGTAATTATCTCCCTATAAATATCATGGACTGGTGTTTAGAGGGTTAACCCCTGAAGAAGTCATCATCGATGACGAAACGCGTAGGGCGTGGTTAGATTGCGGCCGCCATTTGCCCACGAACATTGTTGCTGCTCGCAGACAGATTTTAGCTCTCGTGTGTGTCTTCACGGCTGTTTTACAACCATACAAAGGACTTTCACGGCATTATTTCCTGGAGGGATCTCTCTCGCTGAACACTGAATGCGAGGTGTTCTGTTTCCGGTTTCGGCTGCACGAAGGAGGGTCACGTGACGACGCCATTGACCTGAGCCGGACGCTGATGATCGAGCTGTTGGCACATGAGAGCCTATCTCATACATGCTATTGATTGCTGTACATTTGTGAGTGGGCATTTGATAGATTTTATGTTCCTTTAATACAATTTTTATTATGGTAATGCACTAGGTGTGCACCTGTTTCTTTCTCTTTCCTTTTTTCCATATATATATATATATATATATATATATATATATATAAAGAAAAAGAGAAGAACAAAGCGCCAGCTCCATAGCATAATACTGTTTGAATATAATACACATTTATTTAGAATCAAAAGAGGCCGCCAGGACATGCACTCACTTCAAATATTTAAAAAACATTAATTGGAGACAATCTGTAAGCTTTCAGGAACCGGGGAGGGAAGCTGCAGCCAGAGAGTATTGCATTAAATTGCTGGTATAGTAGATGATGTACAGCAGATACTTATCGTGATGAATAAGTTTGACCAAGAGAAGGGAGGGGATGTTTCTTCCCATTCAGTGATGGTACAGGCGAACCCCCGATATAGAGACTCTATCCAGCAGTGTGGCATGGGTATCCACTCTCCTCTGTATCAGACCGGCAAAAATCACCAACTCAGCCTTCACGTGGAACTGAAGGAGAAGAAACATCCCCTCCCTTCTCTTGGTCAGACTTATTCATCACGATACAGTAAGTACCTGCTTTCCATCACCTACTATACCAGCAATTTACTGCAATACTCTCTGGCTGCAGCTTCCCTCCCCGGTTCCTGAAAGCTTACAGATTGTCTCCAATTAATGTTTGTTAAATATTTGAAGTGAGTGCATGTCCTGGCGGCCTCTCTTTATTCTAAATAAATGTGTTTTTTATTCAAACAGTATTATGCTATGGAGCTGGTGCTTCTTCTTCTCTTATTCTTCTAGATATCTATTATGTGGCTAGATCATCATAGAAGCTTGCCTACTCCATACTGTGACTGGATTATTTACTGCTGCGGCAGCCTTTATTCTAACAAATCACCGTTTTTTCCCTGGCTTGTACCTGGAATGCGACGCTCTTCACCTGGCGCATGCCGCGTTCGTCATGCCCGGCTGACGCGCGGTTGATGGGTTTATTGATTATGGTTCGTATTTAATAGGTTGCAATGCTTTAGCGTGTCCGCCAGATGGCAGATTTTCATGAATTGTAATGCGCATGCGCTTCAGTAATGTGTCGACTTGCAGGTGTTTCGTTTAAAAAAGATACTGTACCACAGTGTGCCATTGTAACTTGGCCTTGAGACTGAAGGAAGAGGTTGCCTAAATATGTATCAATTTAGGCTTTTCATATTAAAGAAAGACAAAGACCAGTTTCGCTTACAGTATTCTCCAGAGACCCGCCCGCCATGAGTGTTCAAGTGCAGCCCGCTTTCCAAAAACCCGACAGAAATTACGCGTATTTGATATGGGCCGCGATTAATGCAACAGAAGATAAGATGGCAACAGTTGTTCAAATTTATCAGTATTTTATCGAAAACTATGACTTTTACAAATTTTCGCCAACTCATACGTGGAAGCGTGCAATAAGGAAAAGGTTATGTAGCGACCCCTGTTTTCATCGTATTGAGCCACAATTTGTTGGAGGGTATTGGTGTGTATCACCGGATTTTTGCGGTATCTATGATCATGAAGGTGGCAAAAGTCGAAGGGTCATGTTTAAACCAACTAAGAAATGACAGTTGCTGCCAAGCAATGCACCAGCACCGGCTTCCAATGACGGTCCCGCCATCAGTGACAACCCTGAGCCTGAGGCTGAGTCGGATTTCGCGTGCAGTTTTGATGAAGCTTGCATGTACCTAAGCGATTTCCAGCCTCACCAGCTGACTATAGGTGGACTAGTCCTGCTGCAAACTATCGACGTGGATGATGAAGAACACTGGACTGGCAGTGGCCCGGCGCCGGCGCCAGCTGAATGGGAAATACTATGGTGAGTATTGTTGCCGTATTATTTTCTGTGTTTTTTTTATTTTGACAATACTGTATAAATATCGGTGCGATTCCAAAGTCAAGCGATTCTCCTGTAAGCAATATCATTGGCTGAGCGGCTTCTACAGTAATGTACTGCAGATACTGAACAATTGGTGGAACGCTAGGCGCATGCGCATGTGAACAGGAGAAAATTATTGATAGGGCTGACTGGGTACTTCTTTTTTTTTTTTAACTTATCGTTTTTATTGAATTTTCTTGTATGCACCAGCTGTAATACAATGCAGGAACAAATCTGCAACAAGCATTTTCAGTATCTCATAAGTATCGCAACCGTGAAAAATTCAATATCCATAGTTTAAAGAAGTCTAACAAAAATAATAAAAATCAGGAATAGGGGAAGGAAGGGGAGGGGGTGTGTGGAGCGGTTGGAAGGCCACGGGACTGATCTGCATCTTCGTCGTCGCCACGTGCTCAACAGGACTTTGAGACACCACTTCTTTATTTCTATCTGTGTGTGTGCTTGGGTATGTTGGTGATCACTCCGTGTTAAATTTACTGCATTATAGGAGAGCGCATTTTCTGACTATCAAAGCAATATTGAGGTCTGTGCCACCCCTGGGATGTCTGTCTGAGCCAGCCAAGGCATCCAGACTTTTAGAAAATTTTCGCCAGTGTCATTGACCAAACTTGTTAATTTTTCCATCTGGCAGATGCACCAAATTCTGTTCCGAATCTTGGGAATTGAGGTAATTTCATTTTGCTTCCATAATGCAGCGATCTCACACCTCACGGCTGTTGCAAAATGAGCAATAAGCTTGAGATCTGTCTTTGCAATGCCCCTGTGTGCTCTACCTAGTCGGAAGAGTCCTGGGTCGAATGGTATTTTGAGGCCCCAAATCCTCTCCAGCCAAACTTTGATTGAGTCCCATAGCGGTGCTAGCCGAGGGCAAGACCACAGCATATGTAAGAGATCTGCGTTATCTCCACATTGCCGAGGGCACAATGGGGAGTAACCTTTGGTAAATTTTGATAATTTGATTGGGGTCAGGTACCACCTCATTAGGACTTTATATGCGTTCTCCTTTAATGTTGTACAAATCGAGCTTTTGGCCGCAGTTATCGCTATTTGGGACCAGATTTTTTCGCTGAACGTCTCGCCGAGATCTGCTTCCCATTTTAACATGTATCTTAGTTTTCATGTGACCTGGGTTGTGGAACCGACCACTTCTCTGTAGAACTGCGATGTGAGTCCCTTAGTAGATGTCTCTCTGAGACAGAGCTTTTCAAACGTCGTCAAAGGGGGGTGTGGGATGTTTTTATTATAAAAGGCTCTGATCTGGAGGTATTTAAAAAAATCGGTGTGGGGGAGTTTTTTGTCTGATCTATTTGCTCAAAGGTCATAATTTTGTTATTACCCTCCAGATCTTTCAGTCGTGAAATATTGCTAAGTTTCCAATTTACAAAATTTGTACTTTCCAAGCCTGGAGCAAAGTGCGGGTTCCCCCAGAGGGGAGTCATTAGCGTGTTTTTGGTTGTAAGGCCACATCTGAATTTGACTGTATCCCATATTGCCAGTGAATTGGTCATTGAGGATAGCGGCTGGTGTATAGCTTTTAGTCTCGCTATTTTTGGGGTCCATATTAGTTGGCGTAGTTCCAATGGGGAACATGCCGTGCACTCTAATGCCACCCATCTCTTCCAATCAGGGTTCGTCTGCCATTAAGAAATTTGGCATAATTGGGCCGCTCTATAATATGATACCAAGCAAGGTACTGCCAAGCCACCTTCTGTCCACCTTCTGTCGGTTGCTTCAGTAGTGTTTGTTTATTAATTCTCGCCTTTTTTCCCCCCCATATGAATTTGGATAAGGTAGCTTGTCGCTCGTTTATTTCCGTCAGATTGATGGGCACTGGGAGTGTTTGAAATAGGTACAAAATGCGTGGGAGTAAATTCATCTTTATGCTATATATTTTGCCTATCCATGAAATATTGAATTTGGACCAGCGCCTTATATCTTCTCTCAGGACCCTGATTAATTTGGGGTAGTTAGCTTTATAAATTTCCTTAAAGGTCCGGGTGATAAAGACCCCAAGATATTTGATTTTGCCACCTGAAGTTAAAGTTAAGTGAGATAAGTTTTTCTTCCGTCTTTGGAATTGTGACATTCAAGGCCTCTGATTTTGCTTGATTTATTTTGAACCCTGAGATTTTGTTGAATTTATCTAGCAAGTTGAAGAGATTGGGAAGAGAGGTGAGGGGCTTAGACAATACCAGGAGGACTTCGTCCGCATAGAGAGCGATCTTATGGGTCTGGGCCTCTATTTCAATCCCTGAGATGTCTGGGTTATCCCGAATTTGGGCCGCCAGTGGTTCCATACACATGACGAAGAGAAGTGGTCAAAGGGGGCACCCCTGTCTTGTTCCACTCCTGATCTTGAATAGGTCTGAAGGGAAGCCTTGATGGATGACTCTAGCTGATGGACCTGCATAGAGCGCCATTATGGCCATGATTAATTTATTATTGAATGCAAATGCTCCAAGCGTATCCCAGTCGATCCTATCGAAAGCCTGTTCTGCATCTAGACTTAACACCATAACTTTTACTTTCTTGGAATTGGCTATCTCTAACAGATCAATGATTCGTCGGATGTTGTCGGCTGCATGTCTATCTTTAACAAATCCGACTTGATCTGGGTGTATCAGTCTAGGTAGGATCTGACTTAATCGGTTGGCAATTAATTTGGCATAGATTTTGATATCCGTGTTAATGAGTGAAATGGGCCTATAACTCTTGCAGTCTAAGGGATCTTTTCCTGGTTTGTGAATTATTGAAATAGACGCCTGGAGCATTTGCTCGAGGAAGGGAACACCTGTCAATACTTCATTAAACATTTTAAGTAGGTAGGGCGCTAATAATTCATAATTTTTTTTGTAATATAGGCCAGAGAAGCCGTCTGGCCCCGGGGCTTTTGAGGCCTTCAAATTGTCAATAACCTGAGAAACCTCTTCTAAGGTAAACTCACTGCCCAAACATTCTCTCTCTTCAACTGTCAACCTTGTCAGTTTAGAGCCTGCTAGAAAATTCTCACGGGCTCTGTCTGTATGGCGATTATGCGCTATTTTGTCTCCATTATATAAGTTCTCATAATATAGTTTGAACTCATCTACTATGGTTTTAGGATTCCCAGAGACATCGCCCGATTTCCTTCTGATAGCTTGAATATTATAATTAGGGGTTTTGTGTCGTAATTTGTTTGCGAGCATAGTATCTGGCTTGTTCGCTTTGTCGAAAAATTTCCTCTTTGACCAATTCAATGAAGTATCTGCTTGGGAATTCAATACTAGGTTTAGTTCTATTTTTACATCCTTGAGTTTTGAGAGGATGGTAGGGTCGTTAGTTTGTTTATGGTTATCGGAGAGAGTTTTTAGTTTAGATTGTAGTAACCTGATCTTTGCCTCTCTCTCTCTTTTCCGCATTGACGCTAAGCTAATGAGTATCCCTCTCTGTGTAGCCTGGTGAGCCTCCCAGAGGGAAATATGGGATTCCACTGAGCCGTCATTTACCTTAAAATATTGTTTTTTTTCCTCTGCGATTTTTTGAGAGGTTGCGGAAATCTTCAGGAGGGATTCATTTAACTTCCAGTTTGCTCCAGGCCTGTCTAGCGTTAATTGCGTGCACCGTAGCTCTATGGGTGCGTGATCTGACCATGAAATATCATTGATCCCTGTATGGGAGATCTTTGGGACCAGTCTACTAGAGACAAAGAAGTAGTCGATTCTGCTATATGTGGAGTGGGGGTGTGAAAAAAGTATAGTCCCTATCCTGGGGATGCTGCTCTTTCCAAATATCTAGAAGGTTGTTTTTTTTTAAGCCTAACCGCAGGTCTTTTGGGGCAGCTTTGGGATGTTTTAGTGGTGGTCCTGATCTATCGAGTTTAGGGCTCAGCGTTGTGTTGAAATCTCCTGCCACTATTATCGGGCCTTGTGCAATTTTATGTATCTTGTTGAAGATTAATGTGAAATATTTAGGGTCATGGGTGTTTGGGGCATATATTGATGCAAGCGTTAAGATTTGGCCATTTATTGAGCCTGTTAAAATTAAGTATCTCCCTTCCTTGTCTTTAATTATTTTCTCAACCTGGAAGGGTCACTTGTTATGAAAAATAATCACGACCCCTTGTTTCTTCTTGGGGGAGGATGAAGTATAAAATTGCCTAAAATGTTTGTCTAGGTATTTTGGTGAGCTGGCTGTACTAAAGTGTGTCTCTTGAGCAAGTATGATGTCTACCTGTCTCCTTTGGTAATCCACAAAGGCCACTTTCCTTTTACCCGGGTTATTCATACCCTTTACATTATGGGATATAATGATCAACCCCATTGTGAGGTGTCTGGTTGGACTATCTTACATGCTGTGTGTAGAGCATGGTGTATAGAGATATCGATTACCTTTGCAGATTTCGTCCGTGTGCAGGTGAAGTCCATGGCGTGGAATTCAATGTGGAGCTGGTCCCGTAGCCAACCGGGAGGTGGGAGGGAGGGAAGAAACATAACAAAAAATAACAACATAAACAATTTTGGAGATACCCTCAAGGCCAAAGACCCCGTTGGATCTCTTGCCTTTGGAAGAGCGGAGAATAGACAAGTATCTTTATTCAGTGTTGACAAAGTGAGAATATGACGTAAGGGGGGGTGGGGGGGTCTGACATAACAGCACTGGGATCTATGCAACCATTTTAAGTCAGCATCCATCTTAGGTTTTGTCTGAGTGAACGGGTTATGAGATGGACGTTTTTGAATGAGGTTTTTGCTTTCAACTTTCAAGTGAGAATAAACCAAGCAGCTAACTGACAAAACCTTGAGAATGAGGGCTAAGAGCCAATGTTATGAAAATACGAGACAGATAGGCACTGTCCGAGGGGTGGGCAATGTGTTCTGTATGTAGAGTAAAAGTCACCGGCTTGTATAAGGAATATTAGCTTAGTCATTTCATTTCATTTATGCATCCCATAATAATATTATTAACTCGATGTGTTCGTGTGCATAATTTGTTTACCTTCTACGCTTACGTAGTGACGACACGCAACCTTGTAGAGGGGGCGTGGGTTTAGTATTTTGTGTATAAATAATGCCTGTATGCTACCATGTCTTTGGGAGGGTTTTATTTTGAAACTCTCCTCTGCGTGTGCACCGCACAAGCAATAAACTTATTTGTCTATTCTGCAAAATATAACCTCAGACTTGTGTTGTTATTCACAACTTTTAACAGATGGCGCCCAGAATAGAAACCCAAAAATACCGGAAGCTGAGCACCTGAAAAAACCACTCCTCGGTCACTCAAATCTGAGCCCTCGTAAGAATCAAGGTAAAAGGCACCTTTTGAGTAAAGCCTGAGTTTAAAAAGTTGTTTTGATTGATGTGTAGAGAGATGTGTTTTGAAGGGTGTCTCAATCTGTGTTGACGGGTTAACCTAGCAGTGTCAAATAAGTTTGTTTGTCTGTTCCTGTATCCATTTTAAAGTGTTATAGATGTTGAGTTTTATTGGGATTAAGGTGAGAGTCCCGTTAAAAGTTTTGGTGTTTTGGTGATGAAGGTGAGTGTTTGTATGCTTAAGGGATTGTTTTTCAGACTGTCCTGGATTGTGATAAATATTTTTGTTGTCTGAGCAGGAAGGGTCCCTGATTGTACATTTGCTCTGTCTTGTCATTAACATACCATGTGAGTTTATTTATGGATATCTGTTTAGAAGGTCTTATCTGTATCCATGTTATAGAAGTATAAGGTTTATCAGGACTGGGTTGGACCCGCTGAAGTAATTCAAGTGTTTTCTTGGGTATAGTTATGGTGAAAAAATCAGAACAATAACATGCCAAAAGAGTTGTACGTAATCAGCTTGCGCTGATTAGCTGATTATTGTTTCAGGTGTATTGTACAGGTCAATTAAATGTGATTACTGTAACAGGAGAATAATGGGAAACCAAAGTTCTAAAAATTTGCCGTTAGAGATTGTGTGTCTGCAGACAAAAATAATAAGGAATGGATACAGAGAACAAGAAGAGACAATATAAATATGTTTTGTTGGCCAATGAAAAATACATGCAAGTTCAAATGAAAATACACATGCAAGTCCCAGTGAAAAACATGCCACCCCAATGAAAAAAGTTTGTTTGCAATAAATTAATATGGAAGGAAGCGTGAATATATGAGCAGCCGCACCGGTTTTCTTATTCGTAAGAATGCGAACGCAATTGCTCATAGTGGAACCTTCTAACTTTCAGTAATCCCTGTGTGTCTGTGTTAGTATAAATCTTTGGATTTTATGAGGTTTTTGTGGCAAAAGTCATGCTTGGCAAGCCCGGTTGACCTAATGCTGTAGAAATCAGTTATGAACGTATAAGCTTTTCCTTCCATTTCCCCACATGCAATAAGTGGTTATAAATCATTTCCTGATATAAACTCAAGTTTCGGTGCCGGCAAGTAAAATTGTTGCACACTTAATGGAGAGTGGCTAGATGGATTTGATACCCTAATGAATTTTTCCTGAATGATTACCTGTGTGAAAGATAAACCGTGCTAAGTATCACCTGTGTGCACAAATCACCATCCAAAAACTTGCAAGTACGTACGAAAACATGAATATTTTTTGCTCACAATGAAATCAAATGTCTGCAAGAAAGAGAATCAAAAACGCAGCAGCACAGAGCGTGCCCCCACCTTTTCTCCAGCGCGAGGAATGTGCTAAGATACGAAAGTTAACACAGAAAGCTCCGGAGCATCAGAGTAGTTTTAAATTCAGGTTATTTATGAGAATAAAGAAAGAGAAGGGAACTTTTATTAATAAAGTGCAGGGGGAAATTGTTGGGTTATAGGGGAGAAATATTTTTATTTTATTTGTTCGTTATTTTTGTGATGTTGTTTGGCTGTGTATGAGAGAAGTTTTTTGTATTGTGTGTGTTCTGTATTGTGTTTAACGAGTAAAAACACATTTCAATTTTATTTCTATGGGATAAGGATATGTTTGGGAATATTTTGTGTTTAAAAATGTGGTTAAAAGCTCATAAGCATTGTTTGAAGTATACTGTATATTGTATTGTATGTTTTCATGTATATAATGCCATTAATATGCACAACGCTTCACAGGAGTGGTGCACGTCGTAATCATATAGGTAGCAAATGGTAAAGGTAAGAGGTCATGGATTAAGTGATCCAGACATAAAAGTAACATTAAGGAAGAGAAGTCCCTGCTCTGAGGAGTTTACAATCTAATTGGTAGGTAGGGAGAGCGTACAGAAACAATAGGATTTGATTAGCAGCCAGGAGAGGAATTTCAGGAGGGGAAACGCAGAATCAGAGTTTTAAGAGTAGAGTGATTCTGGCAGCAGCGTTTGGGAGAGATAGTAGGGAAGACAGGTGAAATTCAGGAAGCTGGGATAGCAGGGGATTACAGTAATCAAGAGGGGAGAGAATGAGGGTCTGTATCATGTGTTATATATAATAATCATGTATTATGTGGTGTGTGCGGAGGCTGGATCCTGCGTGTATCTCCTCCTCGCGGCCGCAAGTCAGAGCGCCAGGTCCACCTCAGATGTCGTCACTTCCAACAGCAACCTCCTCAACTGGTATTGGCACGTAGCAATGCGTGCAGCTATGCTCCACCCTACGCGCGTTTCGTGACCTCTGACGTCACTTCCTCAGGGGTAACCCCTGAGGAAGTGACGTCAGAGGTCACGAAACGCGCGTAGGGTGGAGCATAGCTGCACGCATTGCTACGTGCCAATACCAGTTGAGGAGGTTGCTGTTGGAAGTGACGACATCTGAGGTGGACCTGGCGCTCTGACTTGCGGCCGCGAGGAGGAGATACACGCAGGATCCAGCCTCCGCACACACCACGGTACAGCCCCTCATGCTTGCGGACGGCACATTGTAAATCGTGCAGACAGACCATATAGCATGTGAGTGCATTATATGTTGGTCTTTTTATTTGTTTTATTAAACTGTACTGTACCACACTATTGGGCCTTTTTATCTTTTGTGTATCACTGGGCGGATCGGCACCTGTGGAGCGGGAGCAACACCAGTGGGGAACCCGGTGACAGATACCAACAGCCGGTTTAAAGATACCTTTTAAGGCCTACGTTTACCCATCTAGATGTAAGTATCTAGCAGCTGTGTGAATGAGGCTTCAATATACACGAGATACTGCGCAATGGTTTCCTGTCTTCTTTGATTACAGATCAAGAAACATCTAAAGAAAACCAGGAAGTCAATTTGTGGACAATTTCTCAACAGTTCTCTAACAACAGGACTGTTTTATCAGGTGTATGCACTTGATAGTGCGCCAAGGACTTTGCTCTCTTTACCACATAGGCAAATGCTGCAGGGAGTAATATGAGCAGAGTGTAATGACCTCTGTCTTGGGCAGCATATATGTCATCAGTTATTTTAATGAGAATTGTCTCCGTGGAGGGAGCAGTGCAGAAGTCAGATTGTAGGGGGTTAAGGAGAAAATGGGTTTTGAGAAAATGGAGCAAGCAAGAAAATACAAGACAAGTTCAGTAGTTAGAAAGACAGGTCAGGTCAAGCTTGCTATTTTTGAGTCATGGTATAACTAATACATGTTTAAAGGAGAATGGAAATGTAGCAGATTAGAGGAGAAAGGAGATCCACAGTGATGGTGACACTCTTTTGAGACAGTGGAAAAAGAGTCAAGGAAAGCAGGAGGAGATTAGGGGCCTCATGCAGTAAGCGTCGATTATGTGAAATCGGCAATCTTACCGATTAGTCATGTTATTGGCGTTTTTTCCTCTCCATATGCAGTAAGTGCCGAATACATTCAAAATCAACCCGAAAACAAATCCGCCCACTCTCACGATGATTAGCCGATCACACACAGGTGTATCGGCGTGCGTGGCGGGGTGCTGATAGGTTGCCCAATCACAAATCTTGCTGAATCAGGCGAAACAAGCATGTTTTGGATTGCGCGCCATATTTAAAGGCAACGTGTACTGCTATTCATTCTCTGTATTGTTGGGAGTGAGAGAGAGAGAGACGCACAGAGCTGGCTGTTTGAACGTTTGCATATTGACTGAGAGACTTGTTGTGTATTGGGTGAGCTTTGTCCATTGTTGTTTTGTTTACATCTTTGTCTTGTTTTATATGTGGAAGTGTTTCGTGTGATTGGCTGTACATTTCTTGTCTGTTTTTTGTGAGTGCTGGAAGTATGCCCGCAAAGCGTGGGAAGAGTGATGCTGGTGGGAGTGGGAGTGCTACTCGTGGGAGTACGCGTCGGAGTGAACGTACTGTTCAGGGGAGTGATGTTGCTGAGAGTGAGAGTGGTGTTGCAGGGAGTGGGAGTGCTGGTGCTGCGAGTGGTGTTGCTGGGAGTGGGAGTGCTGTTGCTGGGAGTGGGAGTGCTGTTGCTGGGAGTGGGAGTGCTGTTGCTGGAAGTGGGAGTGCTGGTGCTGGGAGTGGGAGTGCTGTTGCTGGGAGTGGGAGTGCTGGTGCTGGGAGTGCTGGTGCTAGGAGTGTGAGTGCTGGTGCTAGGAGTGTGAGTGCTGTTGCTAGGAGTGGGAGTGCTGGTGCTAGGAGTGGGAGTGCTGGTGCTGGGAGTGCTGCTGGTGGCGCAGTTGCTGATGGGGTGGATGGTGGTGGCGTGCTTGCTGGTGGGCAGCTTTTGGAGGCTCTTCCATTGGAAGAAGGAGAGTCCAGTCAGCACCAGCCAAGCTCTGACCCTAAACCTGCTCAGAAGAAACGTGTGGAGAAGCCACGTAATCCTCGCTTCAATGACCAGGAAAATACAGCTCTTGTCACTGGCATTCTGGAGCACTATGACAGTATATATGGACATTTACTAGGTAAGTGTACCTTTACATTTATTATTCAAATACATGTGATCCTAGGTCATCTGAGTTTTGTTCATATGCAAATATGGCTTCACAATATCTTTCTATGTTAATTAGTCTGGAAACACAGCTTTTTATCATGCCTTACAAGGACAACTAAACACAGGCGGTCAATTTGCCATAACTGCATACAATATGAATGCAACCTTGCTTACATGTATAGGTTTAGTAGTGAATGCTCATGTGCTTCACATATTACACATAAAACAGCATGTTTGCTATCTCTTGGAACAGCTAGCAGTGTAGGAAACTGGTGCTTCTATTATTATTCATTTACCTCATATATTTTATATGTTTTTCAAGGGCGGACAAGTTCAGCAAGCAGAAAAGAAATGTGGGACACAATAGTCATTGGTGTCAATGCGTGTGGGAATCATGTGAGGGAAAAGCGGAATTGTCACAAGAGATTTGATGATATTAGGTCCAAATTGAAAAAGAAAATACAACACCAACGCGTGCATGCTACTGGCACTGGAGGTGGGCCGACACCACAACGTCTCATATTAAGTCCATTGGAGGAGCTGCTTCGGGCAAAATTACTTCCCGTCGTCGTGGATAGCTTACCTGGTGACCGTGATATAGGAATTTACCCCTCACAATTTCCACCAGGTGAGAAATATTACTGTACTAGGCGTGTCGTTGCTTACAGTTATTTTGCATAGTTACACTGCTTTTTATACTGTCTTCACAATATAAGCATACCTGCATCTATATATGTATATGTCTGATTCTGTATATATATATATCTCTCAAATAGACATATATGTTGTAGTCCTACTAAAAGCAGTAACTAATATAGCACGTGCCATTGCGTGCTCATTTACATGTGAATTCCCAAAATGCATTGCTGCAGTGGAAGCAATTGATGGTGGGCGAAGATGGGGAACAACAGGGTAGTACACATGTGTAACACATGTTAATGAGAAATTATTACTAGCTACAGGTACAGAACAGAAATATGTATAATATTATTGTGTATTTTATTTATTTTACTCCGACAAACATGACATTACTGCCTATTTTAAGCATGCATCAAATATATTGCATGCAACGGCCTACAAACATCACTTGCACTAACACATCTATAGTTGTTTATGAAAAGGTCCATTTTTGCTTTAAGTCATATACAGACAGCATAATGAGGCACACGTATCATATTTTATGTCATTGTTTTCATAACTTAAAAACTGCACACGACTATTTAGCTCATCTACCATTGTGTTAAAGCAGCTGCAATTAATATCTCATCACAGCATACACTTCAACAGAGGGGGTGGGGTTCAGCACACACACTAATTACAGCCTCATTTTAGGGTCAACTTAGTTCACACCATTTTCACCTGTTTCAAGTAATTGAAAGGTGTGGCTGATTAGGCTTTTTGGGGAAGGGAATACCGTTCTTACAACCTGACTAGCACAACTGAAGTTAATCACACTCATTTGAAAGCTTCACTTTAGCTACTAAATGCCCCAACAACTCATTACTTATCAAAGCGTACGTCACACATTAGTTCACTCATATCTATAGTTGAACTACTACTATCAACGACACATTATCACACACTGCATGTGTTGTCTTGTTTAGTCACAGCCACATTCATGTGTGCCACATCTTATATTAATGTACCACACATATCCTCTACCAAAAACAACACTTTTTGCAATATGACCACCTTCATGATAACCAATGTGAATGGTCATCTCATGATAGTTATGTACATTATGATACTGATATCACTACACAACATATGATTTTTATGTACAAATTTTATCTATTTATCCTCACGCATTACTGCAGGAACATAGTATGTTTTATGTTAGGGAACTCAAAAGTTCTAAGTACACAGGCATGTACATTGTTATTACAACTATTTATGTTCACTTTCACACACACATTTTGGGTTAAGGAAATGATGCTGTTAGGTACTCATAAATACAGAACATACAATAACTGTTTGTTCAATATTTACACATGTAAATGTAAAACTTATGTTATTGTTATATATAGTTGCCCCTGAAGGACATGTGTCACCTGAGACTGAACAAGTGTCTTCACCTGGGTCAGCCAGCTCAACACACCTAGAAGGTGAGTGTATCAGTTGGTGGCCATATAATATGTGCTCTTCTATATGTTATGTTGTCATGTTCATTATTTGTTTTGCACATCTTCTTTAAATAGGATTACTTAGTGTCAGTGAAAATGAAGTGTAAGGCAACTTGTATTGTGTTAGTGATGTTAACAATCATGTAGGAGTTGTGAGTTTACAGCAAGTTTTCATTCACTCATATTTCATACTGAGTCCAAACATTATTCTTAAGTCAAGGTAGTTTTTAATGTGAGGTTATAAAACGTATGGAAACATGTTAGTTGTTACTTATGACACAGTACAATTACATAGTAACACAGCAGAGATTAACATGACATTTAATAATGTGTACATTTATTTGTAGAACATGATGAAGAGGATTATGATGATGATGATGATGATGACGCCACCGCCATAGACACACAAATAGAAGCAAGTGACCATGAAGACGTTCCAATTGAAACTGTTTTACCGGCAAATCGTCCAGCAAATACGACATACGATGCAATTGTAGCTTCTGAGGGAAAAATTGTGGAAGCAGAAAATCGTCGCCATTCTGACTTCATGACAGTGCTGGAAAGGATGATTGCACTGCAGGAAGAAACAGTTTCACAATTGGCACATCTCCACAGAGTCTTCATTGAAGTGCCGAAACTGTTGCAAAAAATCAACACCTCATTCGAAGCATTAGTTGTTCAGCAAACACAAGCTAATTACTGGAGAATGACTAATGTACCACAATTCAACACCTCCCAGCCAGGATCTGTTCATGCAGGTCAGTTTTCACCACATTCATCTGATATTCATTCACCAGGCCCAAATGTTACCGGTCAAGTAGCAGACATTGCTGTGCAGGTTCCTGATGACATCCTACCGCTGCCATCTGTACAAATTCAGCTGCAGACACCTACAAAGGAGCCCACAAAAACAAAACACAAGCAGTTACTACTGACCAGTTTTTGGTCAAAAACAACAAAAGACACACATGAAACAGACCAACCATCACTTGTGCAGTGTCTACCAACTAGCTCACATGTGTCAGTGGGCACAAGCCCTGTCCGTGAACAGTCACTACCCAAAAGCCCTGTAGGTGAGTCACTGGCCAAAAGCCCTGTAGGTGAATCGCTGCCCAAAAGCCCTGTAGGTGAATCACTGCCCAAAAGCCCTGTAGGTGAATCACTGCCCACAAGCCCTGTAGGTGAGTCACTGGCCACAAGCCCCGTAGGTGAACAGTCACTGCCCAAAAGCCCTGTAGGTGAGTCACTGGCCACAAGCCCTGCCCGTGAAGTGCCAGAGGCCACTCAAAGTGGCTCTGTTGTGCCTAAAGTTGGTGGCAAAAGAAAAAGGAAAATTCAAGAGACAACAAGCAGGCCTGTTACTCGCTCGCAAAAGGAACAAAAAAAATAAATATTATAATTCAGAAAATATGTCTTTGGCCTTGTTTTGTTGACTTCAGATTATCTAATTACTATTGTATGTATGCTGAAGACTGTGTTGTTTCCAAACTTTCAAGTATGTTCTTGTACACGTGAAGTTTTGGAAATGTTAACACTCCTAATTAATGAATAGTGTTATAAATATTTATGTTTTAATCGTCTGTTCAGTAATGGTCCACCAGGAGCCAGTTGCTAAGTTTAGAGAAGCTGCCATTGACTTTGCAGCAAAACATTGCATTTGGGTGTGTTAATTGATGTAATCATTGCATGTGCATATTATTTTCATGCAATTATAAAAGCACCTATTTAACTGCAAACATCTTTCTTGTACGTGTACAGCAGGATTTTGTGTTAAATATTACTTACCTTTGCTGCCCATTGTAATGTTGTCCTATAATCATTTATGTGTTCTTGTTTCAAGAACATCTCTGAATTGATACTAATATATATGTAGTATGTATTGATATATGCACACACACACACACACACAGACACACACTGTGTGTGTGTCTGTGTGTGTGTGTGTGTGTGTGTGTATATATAGTGCTATCTAAACTGGTATAGATGTATTTACAAAAAACATACACTTCATGCTTCCTTGTGAAAACACAGTATTTTAATAATACAGGCCTAATGTTTGACAACTATACTAAGTGTGAGCCTCTAACATTATTGGGCGCAAACAAATGTTTATTACTTAATTCACTCATGTTTATCACCATTTAAATAGGTTTCATACAAGGCCTACTTACTGCCATCAATATGTTGTGTGTACTCCAGCAATATTTAAAAAAAAAAAAAAAAAATTACTTTTTTATATATATATATATAATATATATATATATAAAAAAATAAAATAATTTTTTTTTATATATAATATATATATATATATATATATACATATACACATACACATACACATACACATACACACAATATACATATAGTACAATATACACTTTATATATATATATATTTATGAGATAGATATATTTATATATATATAGATACACACGTATTTAAACTCATGCAGACAGGGACTTAACCAGACTTTCAAATACACACAGAAATGTATGTGGGAAAAAAACATTTCATTTTGCAGGTGTGTGTATTTACTGATATGGCTGTCTAAGCACTATTTTCACACAGTGCTCTTTGTTATTTTGCAAGAAAACTCAATGTTACTGAATGAAAAGTGTACTAATGTTTTAAAAAACGAGATAAAAAAAGGATACATGTTTGTCCCACATGCGGCTATCACTAACCACAAATGTTCAAGCAATTATAACTAGAAATCCAATTGGCGTTTGAAATAAGGAGTTACAGTTTATACTTTTGTTGACCTTGAAAAGGAAACACAGCAATTTGTTAGCCACTGAGCAGTTTCATTTTGATGAGCAAAGAACAGATACCTGCACACATCTTTTGTGCTACTCTGCAATGGCTGATGAATTGGTGACAATTATGAATCTGAATTTAGGTTATAAATACATGATATCAGAAGCTATTTTATCAACTTGCGGACATCAAGCAAGCACACGCCAAATCTATGATTTGATTCGAGCAAAATATCCTTATTACCAAAACCGTCGGCATGCGCGCAATTTTAATTCATCAATAAGATTCACTTTATCAACAAATGACTTTTTTGAACGTGTGCAGGATAAGCTAGAACACAACTATGGTTTCTGGAAGATTGCCAAAGAAAAACATTTCACCGTGAAAGAAGGCACATATATTGTGGTTAAAGGCATATTTATTCCTAATGCCAATAGCAATGGATCCGCTACTACTGTTCCTTGTGAATCGATAGCTGCTGCAATATCTGCACCCTCCATTCCTGAAACCCACATTGTACATGAACATAACTACTATGATTCTGTACCAAGCCTTTCAGCTGAAAATGCATTGGAATGGGTACCCGAAGAAATGAACATACCTCCCGACCAATTGTTTGAAGAAAGCAGTGGCGATTCCTATGAGCGCTTCATGGAGGAGATGTGTTTCATACTGGATTCAGCGTTTGGGTCAAGCGTGGATGAAAATGCCTTGCATTTCTGGAGTGACCAGTTGCAGGCAGACGAAGAGTTAATTCTAGAAGAATGGTAAATATAACAATCGTTATGCGTTGACTCTGCGTTTACATTTTTTTTTTTTTCTAACCACCATTTTCCCTTTCAATGCGTGGATACAGCGTAACATAGCAGACTGCATAACATGTAGCGATCACAAACAAATTGTTTCCGAATACAATATAGTAGAACCTGAAAGAGTAGTACACATTGCTGACGGAATAAATATACGTACTTTCCTATCACTTTAAACATATTAGCAACATTTTACCATAACTCTAACACATACCTGTTTTGTTATCATGCTACATCTACAACATTTAAAAGCGGGTCCACCACGTATGACGTGGGACCCTTGTCATGGCCCAAGGCGTCCTTAAAAAGGATTACGGATGTAAGTCCCGCCCCCAAGCGACGTGCGCGCCTCAAAGCCTATTGGCTGTCATGTTTTGTTATAGTAACGGTAACTGCAGTGTGTCATACAGTGGGGGCGTACACTGGGCGTTAGCCGAATATTAATTGAGTGGGAGGAGTGTTAGCGTGCGTTTCACGCTGGTTTAACATGACGTTACACGTATTGCATTTGCGCATTGTGTTATCGGCCGTCCTTTCTGTCCAAACACGTCTGTTTAAAAAGAATACAGATGTACTCGTTTAGAACGAATGTAGTTTCGTATTCATTGTATTTGAAATAAAGATTGTATGTTTAATCATATTTTCAACCTGTATTGAACGCACAACGTACGCTTTGTTTTGCGCATGCGCAAACAGTTAGTGCAGCCAAGCCTGAAGTGCGTGCGCACACTAAGATGTGCGCGCACATTTTTCAGTATACAGGCAACGTTCACATCATATACATAGTTATGCCTGCTACAAATTTAAAGAAACATTACATACTGATGTACACTTGTACTTCTAACATATAAGTGAGTGACGTGTGTATGTACACAATCATATAGAGCTGTGTAACGCGTTGTCACGGATACATATATAGTAAGGTGCCATCTTTGACCATCATGTGTTTGCTGTATTTCAGAGATGTCGGGGAAGATACAATCGGATCAATGTATGATTTCAGAAGAGTCTACCTTTATATGAGATGATTGTGAGGAGGAGCCACCGACTACTATACTACATATGGAACAAATTTTATATTGCTTGCAGCGCTTATTAACAAACAATTAAAAATGTTATACACTTATGCCTATATTGCATAAGCACTTAATTAACATAATGATGTTGCAAAATAGTGCCTCATGAATTTTTATTGAGTGTTCTTTAATGACTACTATCATTTTATGGCATGGTGTGTTTTATATATAACAACCATTCCCACTCTGCTAACACATTTGTGTATTCTATTGTGTAATGGAACGTATGACTGTCGAAACTATGTAACAATAATAATAATAATAATAATTATAATATGAGCATGTTCATGTATAGCGCTGCTAGTTGTACACAGCGCTTTACAGACACATTTTTCAGGCTGAGGTCCCTGGCCCGTGGAACTTACAATTTATTTTTGGCCGCCTGAGGCACAGGGAGATAAAGTGACTTGGCCAAGATCACAAGGAGCCGACACCGGGAATTGAACCAGACTCCCCTGCTTCAAACTCTCAGTGCCAGTGTGTGTCTTTACTCACTGAGCCACTCCTTCTCCCAATGTAAAGGACACTTACAACCAACTAGCCCTTTATTGTTAAAAATCTCTTGTTACATGGGTATGTTGATAAAATGGTTTGGGACTGTAGCAATTAATGTTATTGGCCAGATGTTGTGGTCCCCTACAATGCATGATGTTCTGAATATGACATCAACATCATGTAATGAAGTACGTTTCTGTGTATATTTCATTAACCTAACTAACTATAGTTTACTGTGTTTATTAAACTTTCTAAAAATACATCGTATAGTCAATATGATGATATAAGCTACCATAATAAAGCTGGTGTTATCATTTGTCGGTGTTATATATGGATCCTACACAAATTGATACAGACACAAACAGTTGTCTTAAAAAGTGTGTCTATGCTAATGTGCACGTGATTGACGTTACAATTGTGAGAATACTTGATAATTATCATCATGATAATGATGAAGTGACGTGAATTATATTGCAAAAATATTACCAACATTGTCATATAGGTAAATTAGAAATGCTAAATGACAGTAACATTTGCAACAAAATAGTGTTTTCTGTTCACAGTTTTACACTTGGTACATGTAGGACACATCCACACACGTGTGACTTATACATACACATGTCACAAATTTAAATTCATGTTGACTATTAATTCCTAGCATTAAAAAACACCTACATTGCTAAATATAAGATGTAGTACGCATTGTTGTGATTACAGGCATTCATGCATGGAGTGTTATGATCAGTCAATTTCATCCGTGATGAATGAGCTCCCGTAAGTAAACAAATAAGTACAGTTATCCCCTTTTCTCCAAACACCTATATATTACATGAATGGAATTTATAAGGAAACATACATAAAATGTGATAAAATGTGAGTAATCATTTTCTAATACAATGCACATGAAAGCTCAAGAGTAGCTAAATGCATATACATGATACAGAAAGTACATATATGTTACATTTGTGTTTAAACCAATATGTTGTGTTTTTACTTCAAATAATTATAGGAAGATTGAGGTAGGCACATCTTATGAGAGATGTCAGCAAATATACATACCATGATCAGTCATACTGGAGATATACCTATAATGCAAGGAACAATATATAAATTGCAAACATTGACATGCCATCTTCAGTACCGTAAACAACACAGCAAAGTGTGTATTTGGTGTTAAATGTGCTACACCATGTATATTTAATCACATTCAAAATGTAAATGTGCGTGGTGTACACATCATATGGATGTACATGTTACACTGCACCAATAACATTGTATGTAAGCATACTAGAAGCATGAATGAGTATGGGCATAATATGTGTATTGTGTTAGCATAAGGAACAACACAATGCTAAAATATTAGTGCTTTGTTACCCCAGTTGTATTCACATACACACAACTAAAGTACAATTGAAGAGGGATTATATAACCTGTGCAACAATAACATACCGGTGCCACATCCCTTTGTGCACACAGCAGAGAAAAGAAAGGTGTGCAACCCATATTCATCTGTGTCCTACCAGAAGGGTATATAAAAAAACATTATTGTTAAGATAACATAATGTAAGTATAAAAGTAGAACTTGGAACATATATGTTTTTACTTACAAGAAAAAAATGAATTGATGAGATTCTGGCGTGTCTGGCCACCACTGGCTGTTTGTTCATTTTCAGCAGCTACATGGGTGGGATGCTCGTCTACCAAAGGCTCAGCTAGGTCTGCTTGTACATTGTGCCTGAGTGCAACATTGTGCAAAATGCAACAGGCAAGGATAATATCAGACACTTTTTGAGGCTTGTATAGAAGAGCCCCACCAGTTCTGTCCAGACACCTAAATCTGGTCTTGAGTAGGCCAAATGTCCTCTCTATAACAGATCTTGTAGATATATGGGCTGCATTGTACCTCTCCTCTGCTTCAGTTTGAGGGTTTAGCACCGGAGTCAAGAGCCACGGCCTAATTCCGTATCCTGAGTCACCTATAATGAATGGAGCACACATAAGCTGACATTAGTGATCAAATTGTACAATGCCAACATTCCTAAATAAAATGTGTTTTGTGTTATAACATGTAAATGTGTACTCACCCAGCAGCCAACCATGTTCAAAATGTCCCTCTTCGAACGCATGGAAGACTGAAGAGTTCCTCAGGATAGAGGAATCGTGACTGGAACCAGGGAATTTGGGTACCACATGCATTATCCTCATCGTCGCATCACATACCACCTGTACATTGAGTGAATGGTAGTGCTTACGATTGCGGTACACATGCTCACTCTGACTAGGTGCAATCAAAGCAACATGTGTGCAATCGATTGCACCCAGCACACATGGTATCCCTGCTATATTATAAAAGCCAGTCCTGACTTCCAGCCACTCTGTCGCCTCTGTAGGAAAATGAATATAATTCCTAGCGCGTCTATTGAGTGCATAGAGAAACTGGGTCAAGGCCCGCGAGAATGTAGATTGCGAGACCCCGCCCACTATACCCACAGTTGTCTGGTATGACGCGGAAGCAAGATAATGTAATGAGCACAGCATTTTAACAAGCCCAGGGACTGCACGACCTCTGGCTGTGAAAAAATCTAAATCTCCCCTTATCTCCTGATAAAGAGATAAGATTGCTGCTGAACTCAAACGATAGCGACTTACAATCTCCTCCTCACTCATCCCATCTAACAGGGTTCTCTCCCTGTACAGACGCGGACGAGGCACAACTTGTCTCCTCTGTCTTCTCCTCTGATCTCCTGTCCCTCTCCCTGTCCCTCGGCCTGTCCCTCTCCCTGTCCCTGTCGTATCCGCGTGACTGTCCCTGTCACTGTCCCTCGGTGTGTCCCTCCCTTGCCCTAAGTCATTCTCTTCATCAGCAAGCATGTCATAGAAAAGAATGTTCCTCCGTCTCCTAAACAATCTCAACATTTTGAAATGAGTAGCTGTGAATGAGCAGGTAATGGGCGTCCTTTAAATAGGTATGTGATGATGTCAGGTGACATAGTAAAATGCAAGGTTTTACATTAACATAATAAAGTACTTGTGTGGCAAGCTGTGTGCAGTTGTTGTGTGTATTCTGCAGGGAATGATGATATTTGCCAATGATGTGAGGTGAAGCTTTGTACAAACATTGCTTGCAAATAAATAGTTGCATGTGCAATGCATGTAAAACTTGTGAACGCAAGAGTCAGTCATGTAATGAGACAAAAAGGCTGAGATTGACGTGGGAAAAGTTTTGTGTAACATGTGTAATTAGCCATGTTATTGTGACATGTTGCCAACAATGAATAGTCGTGTGCATATGCATGCATTTCTGTAATGAGGATAGTTGCTATAGAATGAGTTTACAAGGTGTCCCAATGATGAATTACTGTAGATGTGTGTATAAGTTAGGTTGAAGTGCTTGTAATGCAACGGTTATAATGTAAACATGCAATGTGATTGCGCGTCCAATAAGTGACGTCATGAAAATAGGGAGGACCAAACGTAGATGTAAACATGAGAATTTAGATGTACATGAACGTTTAAAGATGCGTGACACATTACAAGCATTGTGTAATGTAAAGGAACATGAATATACTGTGTATGTGTGACATGTGTGACATGTGTAACATCATGTAAACAATTGTCGATCAATTCAGTAAAATGTGTGCTATGATGTGAGGTTCTCCTTTAAGAGTTGAGTATAGTATTTTCCCTTGCCACATCATCACATGATGAGTAATGTGACCCGCAAATGCTGAAAACATGTAAAAGTATAATGTTATGCAAATAATACACGTCAGCTGTGACACAATGCAGGGAATGCCCCCACACTGTAATGCAAATCCCCTTTGTATTGTGAGCAATGAAACGTAAACAGTACTATACTGTTATACGTCCCCGCTCCATTGACTCCATTGATGTACAGAAGATTTTTTTTTTCTAAGTGCCGTTCCGGCAGCCTTAGCGATTGTTCTCCCGTCCAAACTGCCAACTTTAGTTGGCGGGAGAAATCGGCCATAACATCTCAATTTCGTAGTGCCGATCAGCCCCGATAAGCTGATTTTTTTTGTTGAATCCAGCCGATTTAAAAAAGTGGCGATCAGTGGCGAAAACAGGCTTATCGGCAGCCGATTGGCCATAACAAAATAATCGGCTCCGAAACCTGGCGAAATCAAGCACTTATCGGCGCTTACTGAATCTCAAACCCAATTTTGGCTATAAAATGGTGATAATTCCCTTATCAACGCTTACTGCATGAGGCCCTAGGAAGCGAAGTAGGATAGAAGGAGGAAACAGAGGGAATATTCTGGTGTATGGATTCAACCTCTTTCTTAAAATAGTCAGCAAAAGTCCTGAGGTGAGACGAAGAAAGAGTTAGTGAGGGTTAGACTTGTGAGTGTTGATTAATGGAGAGAAATAGGTTTATGTAGCTTGATAAATGACAGAATTGCAACAAGATAGCATAAATTTGTAGTGAATGAAGTCAGTGAAACTATAAAAGTTCAAACAGAAGGCATTAAAAAGAACTGAGTGTAGGGAAATAGTATGAGCGTGTGGAGTTATTTGTGTGCTAAGAACCTCAGCTATATAAAAGCCTGTTGATTAATTTTTAAGAGGCCATAAAAATGTAGTTCTTAGGGCTCTGGATAAAGCTCCATGTATTTAAACTTTAAGTGATAGTTCCAATCCAATAATTATTATTTTTCAGGAAGAAGCCGTGGTGTACCGTTATCTTATCTTTTCAGGGTCAATTGGCGAAACGCCCAGAAACAAAATGGCTCTTTGCCCGGAAACAAGTCTTATAGAAAATATTTTTTCTTTAGTCAGATGAATATGCAGAGTGTCTTTAAAATGATAAAGCTGACCGTGTGCTCAGCACTCTGCAAAGAGATTATATAAAGCAAGACATTAGTGTGAAGTCTTATACAAAATCATTTGTCTATTAACTGAATATGTGATGTATGTTATAACTTTTAACCATTTATTTTTTCCAAAGGTGTCCGTAAGCAGTGGTTATTGTAAAAATTGCTGTGTAATCTAGAATGGGTTTACCAGGAAGGGGTGAATTTGGGAGTCACCTCTCATTTGTGGGTGTGTCGTGTGTATAGGGTTAAATACAGGGAATACATAGTTGCAAAAGCAGTTACATAAGTGAATAAGGTATGCATTATGTAGAAGGCATTTCAATTTTTTAACAGAATAGTTACAGTGGAGTGTTTGGGGTAAAAGCCAGATAGGGATTGGCTAGGAAATTTGTATGGGTAAAATAATGGCTTAAATGGGGGTGAATATTTTTTCCATGATAGTGGATAGTATTGGGAGAAGAGAGATTGGCCTGTAGTTTGAGACAGTGTTTTTTGTCCCCACTTTTGAAGATTGGGACAAACTCTGGTAGTTTCCCAGGTCTTAGGGATATGGCCTGCAGACAGGATAGAATTAATTATGGAAACAAGTGGTTTGGCAAGGGATGAGGCCCCAAAGTTTCAGGAACTTAGATTGTATCAAAGTCAGGTTCACATTGGCTACTTAGTTTTAATTTGAGGAACATTAATAGGGAATACCTCTGTCTATATGTGGATGCTAAGACAGGAGTAAACACATTGATACAAGAATTTAGTCCTAGGTATAAATTATCTCCCTATGAGACACATATGGGATGACTTATGACTATCAGCAGTCCAAAGGAACGAATTAAGGACCATATTATTGGTAATAAAACAATAAGTTGTATGCAACTAATACATTTTTTGAGTCTCTCTAGGCAAAGTTGAAAGTACACCTACTCGAGATGGGGTTAATAGTCACATATTTCCTGCGCAAGCATGCTTTTCATCCCAGGTGAAAAGGCCTAAAGTAACCACCAATACAGCAAAGTCAAAGTGGCAGAGTTCTTTCCCTGGACCCAAAGCACGTAAAGCTCATTCCAGCTCCACCAAACGTTCCAGCTCCACCAAAGACCAGAGTCACCTAAAGCAAAGCCGCAGCAAGTTAACGTCTTGCCGAGTCAAAACTCTAACCATTAACCAACGAGGAAAATAAGACACCAGGCTAAGGACCGGTTTTATCAGAACATTTCATTTTTTCAGAGACTCAATATTTTTATTCTTTAGAGTGTGTTAAGTTAGAAATTTAAGGTGTATGTACAATTGAGCCTTGATGGGAGGATTGGTTTCCTGGAAGCGTGGCTTGTGAAAGCTCTTGTATGTGTTTTGGCAGTACTCTTCACTCTCTATGTATGTGTCATGTGCAGCAAAACTTTGATCCAGAAGTGTGTTGCACATCCACCGAAAGGAGGGGGTCACCCAGGAGCGTGTGTCAGCCACAAGGAAAGGATCATAAGTCAGCCATGTTGACCATCGCAGACACTGTCTGTTCTGATATTCTGAGTGAATGATGTATACAATGCGTGCAGGGCGAGGATCATGCATTTCGCTTCCACAGATACCAAACCCCCTCAATTCTCAGTAATAGAATGTTGTGATGATTCTGAAAATATATGATGATAGAGATAGATGCAATTTCCTTTATCTAGCAACTGCATATCCAAAGAAAGTTTGCGTGCATAAAATAAGGTTTTTAGTATTATGTGTATAATTTCTGTATTTTTCCAATTTTTTTAAGGGAACCTCTTTAAAAGGTGTATCACACACTAGGAACAAGAATCAATTTATGGGTCAAGTGTCTCCACCAACCAATGAAACCTGTGTAAAAATGTATGTTTAGTCAGATAATAATTTAGAGGAAGGATGTGGCCTTAATTTTGCAGTTTTTAATTTCATCATTAAACCAAGAACAGATTCAGATTAGGCTTATGGCCTTACAAAACAGAATTGCTTTAGACTATGTTTTAGCTTCAAAAGGAGGGGTATGTGTTTTGATTAAAGAACAATGTTGTGTTTTTATTCCAGATCAGTGTAGCAATGTGCAGCATGAACTAGATGAAATACAAGAGATTCAAAAGAGGGTTACAAAGGGAAGTGACAGGTTATCACCCTTGGGGTTAGGTGAATGGCTTAGATCACTTGGAGCAAAAACTTTTGAATGCTTTGGTGTGTGTGGGAGTGTTACTTGTTATATGTGTGTGTCACGTGTTGCAAAGGTATGATCCACAGGTGTGCGACCCCCTCCCCCATTCGGATGCCACTCTTTACAGATGCCAGAAAACAGCAGCCCCTTGAAGAAAGAAGATGCCGATCACAGTTATTCAACTCCAAAAGACATATTGGCCGGAGCGCCTTACGAGACTATGACAGTGAAGGGCACGCACCCTTGTCCTCTGAGTTATCCCTGGACAATCATCATGAACTTAATTCTCAAAAGCTATGTTTTATGTGTTTTAAGTGTCAAAGTGAGAATATGACGTAAGGGGGGGGGGTCTGACATAACAGCACTGGGATCTATGCAACCATTTTAAGTCAGCATCCATCTTAGGTTTTGTCTGAGTGAACGGGTTATGAGATGGACGTTTTTGAATGAGGTTTTTGCTTTCAACTTTCAAGTGAGAATAAACCAAGCAGCTAACTGACAAAACCTTGAGAATGAGGGCTAAGAGCCAATGTTATGAAAATACGAGACAGATAGGCACTGTCCGAGGGGTGGGCAATGTGTTCTGTATGTAGAGTAAAAGTCACCGGCTTGTATAAGGAATATTAGCTGAGTCATTTCATTTCATTTATGCATCCCATAATAATATTATTAACTCGATGTGTTCGTGTGCATAATTTGTTTACCTTTTACGCTTACGTAGTGACGACACGCAACCTTGTAGAGGGGGCGTGGGTTTAGTATTTTGTGTATAAATAATGCCTGTATGCTACCATGTCTTTGGGAGGGTTTTATTTTGAAACTCTCCTCTACGTGTGCACCGCACAAGCAATAAACTTATTTGTCTATTCTGCAAAATATAACCTCAGACTTGTGTTGTTATTCACAACTTTTAACAGTGTATGTTTACCCGGGTTGCTCCGTGTCCGCTCTGCTCCAAGGACTTTGTGGTATTTCCTGTAACTAACCAGGACATACTGGGTAGGCCACATAGCGGAGGCCAGGGAAGGGGGGGTCCCCCCCTTCAGCACAAACAAATTTAGAACGTGTGTAACCTGTGTAACCGTAACTCAGGGAATGGAGAAACTTTTCTGAACTGTTCCCTTAATCTTATTATTATTATATATATATTTTTTTTTTAATCGACAAAAATATGTGACTATGTTGGGCCCAAGGTAGCACCAAGTTTGGTGGGTGCTCTATTACCAGTTTCCCTACCTGTGCCCTCTCTCTATGGGATTAGATTAGCCGCTAATTGGTTAAGCCAGGTAAGGGGAAGGTTAGGCCATCCATAAAATAGGTGTAGCAGGGAGAACCGGCAATGACCGGGACATGCCAACCGCTCTCTGCCCTTTGAGGTATATATACTGTATACTAAATACTATATACAGATATACTAAGTGTACTTTGCCGGCAACGGTGTCGAGTGTAGGGTGACCCCGTTTTTCATCAGTCTCAAAGTTATAGGATCTAGCGCAACCTTTCTCTGCAACCCCCCAAGCGAGTGACCATAACCCTCCCTCCTTCCCTACAGGCCCAATAACAAACCCCCCGAGTGGGACATTCACATATGATATCCCGATATGACATTGTTATGGTCCCAGGGGGGGCCTTTCTCGTGTCCGAGTCTTTCAATAGTCAGCGAGGTGGTAACCATAGCACAGGGATATAGCCCTCCTCCCACAGCTCATTGCGGGATACCAACACTGTCTTACCCCTACTGTTGCGTTGGCACATCGCTTGGAACCGTCGGTCTGGCCAGCAGGAGGGGATTTAACAACGGGAGGAGGGAAGAGTGAGAGGTGGGATCCTCCGGTGTGCGCAATAGTGTCCCTTGATTCCGTACGCCGACTCAGTTCTTTGCAGGGAGAAGGGGGAGCTGTTTCAATCTTCCTCTGTCGAGCTTGCTCTGCTGAGGAACCCAAGATGGCCGCCGATCCTGGATGAAGCTTTGAATGAGTCAACTTTATCAATGTCTTTTGTGAACAGATGAACAGTCCAGTGGCAGTGCCCTTTTAAGGCTTAATTGATCGCAGCTGGACATCAATTAAGGGATTTTTCCCGCGATTTTCTTCTCTGGCGAGTCACTGTGTTCCAGCCAGGCTCGGGAGACGATGCCTCTGCTTCACTCCGGTCAGTGGTTTTACCTTTGAGGCCTATTTTTTGCAGGAATCGGTCTTGGTCTTCCATGTTGCGCAGGGTGTGAGCAGCACCGTTTTTAATTACAAGGAGACCGAAGGGAAAAACCCAACGGTACTTTATGCCCTTGTCTCTGAGCAATCTGGTAAGAGGTGTAAGAGATTTTCTTTTGAGCAGGGTAGCGGGTGCCAGATCCTGAAAGATCAAGAGTTTGACACCTTTGAATTCTACCGTGCCTGAGGGTCTAGCAATTTTGCACACCGCTTCTTTTATTTTGAAAAATTGGAGCCGAACAATAATGTCTCTCGGGGAGTCATTTGGTTGGGGTTTTGACCTGAGGGCCCGATGGCATCTGTCGAGGTGCAGGTCCGTTTCTGGTTTGTCTGGGAAGAGGCTTGCCAGCCATCTTGTGACGAAGTCATCAGGGTCTGTAAACTCTTCTGGGACCCCCCGCACCCTGATATTATTCCTGCGGTCCCTATTTTCCGCGTCCTCTTGCTTGCTAGCAAGATCGTTTATTTGGGATTGCAGGTTAGCTGAAGTTTATTCGTTCTTGCGCACTGCTTTTATCGTGGAGTCTAATCGTGTCTCCAGTTCATCAGTACTGGCCCCAATGCAATTTATATCACGACGTAGGTCTGAGAGTTCTTTATGCATATAGGCTTTTAGTTCATTGCAGAACTGTCTCATCACCTTTCTGGTCATCGATTCAGCAGATTGGATCTCCATTTGATCTGTCGGTCCCGCTCTTCATCTGAGTCAGAGTTCACATGCAGCGACAGGGTTCCCGCTCTGTTCGTCCGTGCAGGATCAGATTTGTTAAAATAAGTTGTGAGTACGGCTGCCGCTCATCCCGGTTTTGGTCTCGTTTGCATCCTGATTTTTTGTACTCCCTGGGTCTGTATTTGTTTTATTCAAATTATCAGTTTTTCCAATATGTAAACGCCTTAACAGTGCTGAAGGGGAAGGAGCTCACACTCTAAGCAGTCATTCCCTTAGCCTTCGCGCATGCGCCTCCGCTGGGTACTTCTTTAGGGGGATGAGCATTACTGTACATTAAAACTTTTCTTTTTGTTTTTCCTCAGAAAATAAAACGGCTAATGGGGGGATTTCGATGGATAATATCGCGTTGTGTGACAATGCCTGCACATTGCTGAATCGGATTTAAAACCCCACGTCTACAGTTTTTTTGCCCTTGTTCAGGCCGTACAGTATACTGTGTAATAAACCCGAAAAATAAAACTATGCATTTATTCTACATGTACAGTATCATTTACATTGTGTGTGTTCTACAGTATATAGTGCAAATTTAAGTGCAGACGTTGAGACTATGATGAACATATAATGACAATATCTTGGCTCTGTCGGTCTATCTACTCACAAGATGTAAGTGGTAAGTATGCAGTAGGCAGATTGGGCTGCCACCCCAGGTAGTAGCTGTGTATTGTGGATATCAGGCACACTCCTGACGAAGCCATTGACAGCTTGCTGAGCTGGGCGAAACGCATAGAGTGGTGTTTTGGTCTAGTGAGGGATCCGTAGCTGTACCTTCCACTGAGCAGTGACGTCACACGCACCGGAGGAGAAACGGAGCTGAGTGTTCCAGGCTGCAGACGGCTGACATCCAGAGCCAGAGAGGAGGCGGTGAGATCGGATAAAAACCCCTAGAATCACTGTGATTGTGATAAATGCATTTTTAATTCTGGCACATTGTAAGTGCACATTTTATATGCTTATACTCATTTTATAAAGTTTTTGGAAAGACAGATCGCGCTATATAGCTTTGTTTCCTCCCTTATGTACACCATGGTTACCCTGACGAGATAAGCCTGGAGGGATATCCACAATACACAGCTACTACCTGGGGTGGCAGCCCAATCTGCCTACTGCATACTTACCACTTACATCTTGTGAGTAGATAGACCGACAGAGCCAAGATATTGTCATTATATGTTCATCATAGTCTCAACGTCTGCACTTAAATTTGCACTGTTTTCTGTTTTTTATTTCCCTATATTTTGCTCCTCCTGGATTGTTTGAAATACATCTTTCTACTTGGAACCCTGGAAACAGGTTCTACCAGAGGGTTTGAGCAGGGTTTATTATTTGAGCACTTATATTACACTTGCACGTATCACTATTGTATATATTTAAGTTGTTAGCGCCTTATATTCACTTATTCACAATCTACAGTATATAGTGCCAGGTTCCTAACATCTATGGGCAAAATGAATTTTATTTCTAGGTGCTCTAGAACAGAAGTTCCCACGCCAATTGGCCGTGTACTTGACCGAGGCCCTAGTTCCCACGCCAATTGCGCAATTACCCTGACTCCGTTCTGTTGCCACGAGAGGGTCGCTATTTGCCATTCAAGCCTGCCTGAACTAGAACTACATGGTGACCGAATCTGAGCCCTCTAGGTTGAACAGAACCGGAGTTATGGGTTCCAGGTTTCTGCTCATTCTGACTTAGCCGTTTCAAAGCAGCGCGGCTTTCTCCGCCATTACGGTCAATGATAGGACCCCCCTCGCCGGCGTGACCCTTTCTCGCCACCATTACTGGTCAGATCCTGTTGGGGTCAAGTGAATTTTATTTCTAGGTGCCCTAGAACAGAAGTTCCCACGCCAATTGCCCTAGTTCCCACGTCAATTGCGCGATCATTGCTCTTTTTTGACAATGTTGCTGATCTTGCGGCTTTGCGGGCTGGCAGTAAAAACCAGTGCAGTAAGCCTCGACATTTGTTACACTGTCAAAGGAGCAAATGGAAACAATGTAAGACAAATCAACATGTTCTTTTATTGGTGGAGTCAGTACAATAACATTTATTTACAAATACTGTACAATCTTGAAACATTTTAAGTGCACAGCAATTCAAAACATCGACAGTACAGTCCTAGAGGTCAGTAAACAGGGCAGGTTTTCAGGGCAACCTTGAAAACCATGCCTGTTTTCGTCCCCCAGGGACTGGAGTCGTGCATGTCCTGTGTAAAAAAGCACACAACAACATCTCCTTTGTTTAAGTACAGCAGGTACTGTAGGGCAAAACATGTACAGTACAATACAGTTCAGCACAACAGTGTGGTCTCACTGAAAGTCCTCCACATTGTCCATCAAGGGCCGATGCCTTGCATGGCGCAAAATGCCATTAATGCAGTCTCGAATGCCTTTCATTACAGAATCTGTAACTGCATAAAAGTGCCGCAATTCATCCGGAATGTTTTTCCTAAAATTGACAGGAAGCGCCTTTTTTACGCGATTCCCATCGTAGTTCACTTTGAAGGCCCAGTCGCAGTACAAAGAGTAGGGAAAATGGTGCTTAAATATGAACAAGGCATACTTGTGGGGCGCACCAGCACCCTATACTTCTCCCTGAGCTTCGGTGGCAGATCGCACAGGGTGATGTCGGGCACCGTTTCGATGCGAGCGGGTGTAGGTCTTTTGGGAGCGGGTGTGCTTGAGGCGACGGGCGATGGTAGGTTGTCTGGGAGGAAGCTTTCCTCTGGTCTAGGTCGCCGTGTTGTCTCCTGGCGTGGTCTTGACGGGGTTGTCATTTCCTCCTCAACAGCATACATGTACACTACATCTTCTGGTGGAGGGGGTGCGCTTGGTGATGGAAGGGGGTCGAAGGTCCCATTAATTACATCCATGTCACCCCCCTTCTCCGGCGTCGGGGAAACAGGGGCATTAGCACCGAGCAAATAATGTATGCCTGCTATGTCAGCCTCTATCTTCTCCATCCGTCGATCCATCCGTTGATCCATTTGTAGCATCCGTTGCTCCACATTTAGCATTGTCTCCAGAAGCAGATCTATCTTTGCCAGCACAATAGAGTTCCCGGGGAGATCCACACTTATCCCATTCAGCATCCGGTCTAACGAGCTGCTTCTTGTGCATGGCGTCTGGACATCTGGGGGGATGGGTGCAATGCAGGATGAGATGGGGGTTCCATGGACAGAAGCGGCATCGACATCGAGGAAGAGTGGATTAGGTGACCTGTGGATACCCGGTAGAGGAGAAGCGGCAGCGTCGTCGAAGAGGGATGGAGAAAGTAACCTTTGGATTTCCGGCCGAGAAGCAGAGTCATCCAAGAGCAAAGGAGACAGTGACCCGTGGATTTCAGAGGCGGCAGCGTCGTCAGATGGTACCGGAGAAGATGGGGGTGGAGAAGACGGGCTGAAGATTTCCGGGACAGCTACAGCAGAGTCGTCGAAGTGTATGTGAGGAAGTGGTCTGCGGGTTCGATGGGTTGGCTGCCATTCATTTTGCGTCGAGAGTACATCACCGTATATCTTCTTCACATAATGAGGCTTACATTTAAGAAAACCCTTAGCCTTTGGGGTCAGCAGAAGGTTTTCTTTATTGGCCTTAGCCTGTCGCTTTTGCCTTGGCATGGAAACGGCTGCCGCCTTTCGCTTTTTCAGCTTGACAGGCACGGCAGAGGCGAGAGGGTTCCTGCGTCCATAGAATCGGGGTTGCTCCATGGAAGCAGGTGGCACAATGCAGTATCTGGACAAGGGCAAGTTTAGATAAAGATCATGGAGTGGTGGGCTATGCAAAGTGTGTAACCTTTTATGCATGGCGACCAGGTACAGGTGTTGAAAGTGGGCGTACTTCAATGTGAGTCATTACCGTATAAATACACCATCCATTTTGTGTATTGACTGCACATAGAATACACATCGACTAAACATCGAATATACATTCTTGTGTTTGTATTTCTTTCTACGCGCAACAATGCCTGTTAAAAAGATTTCAAAGGAGCTCAGCATGCGAATAAAGGAGATGTACACGAGCGGACACCGAATTGCTGCTATCCAGCTCTGGTTAGCTGCCTCTGACCTCGTTGTGCCAGCAACCACTGTGAGCTATCATGTACACGGAAAAAACAGAGAATGCAAAAGGGCACCAAGGGTAACTAATGCGTAAGTATATTTATAAAACTTAACAAAAAAAAAATATAGAAAACTGTACGTACTGTACTGTTCAAACAGTACAGTACATCTACAGTACAGTTCTGTATCTACTGTAATACTGTTGTTATTTCTGTTGATTTATATTACAACATAGTTTGTGCAGTATATTTATATTTATAGTGAAACATTATACATTTTTTGTATATTTATATTTATCGTACAACGGTATATATAGGATGTATATTTATATGACAACAGTATATATATTTTGTATATTTATATTTATATTACAGCAGTATATATATTTTGTATATTTATATTTATAGTACAACAGTATACATTTTTGTATATTTATATTTATCGTACAACGATATATATAGGATGTATATTTATATTTATATGACAACTGTATATACATTTTGTATATTTATATTTATCGTACAACAAAATATATTTTTGGTATATTTATATTACAACATTATATTTATATACATTTTATATTGCTGCATATTAATAAAACAATATATTTTCTTTACATTGTAGGGAGACAACTCTTCTGGTGACAAAATAAGTGAGGAGAATGATGAGAGGAGTGCATTAAGGGTTAAAAACATTCTGCAGGAAAAGCACAATCTGACTTATCCGAGAGCAGCATAAAGAAGATGAGACGCAGCATTGGATGGAAATATGGACGTGTGAGGTTAGTACTGGACAGTACAGGAGGTACTGTGAAAGTGTTGTTTAGCAAACTGTACTGTACTGTACTGTGCCGCTAATTTTTTTTATTCCTTGTCATTACAGAGCATACCCCATGATACGGGACGCAAACAAAATCAAAAGGGTGGTCCAGGCCCAGGCATGGATCGACAGTGGGGAGACTGTCCAGGATTGCATCTTCAATGATGAGTCTACTGTGTCGCTGGAGAGATTTGCAAGCTTTGCCTTCCACAAAAAAGGCTGCATATCTTTGAAGCCGCGGCTAAAACACCCTGTGAAGCTGCAAGTGTGGGGTGCCATCTCTAGGCGTGGACCGGGTTGCATTGTCATCTTTGAAGGTAAAATTTATCAAATATAATTTCGCCTAATGCACTGTACTTTACTAGTGTAACCTTACTGTATGCACTGTACTGTACTATTGTGCAGTTTTTGAGCACTTTTCTTATCTTGCTATAGGAATCATGAATAAAGCTTTCTTCCAAGACAACATTGTGCCGGAGATAGTGCAATACATCACACGCGAGTTCCCCAATGGTCACCGCTTCTACCAGGACAACGATCCGAAGCACACCGTGTCAACGGCGCATATCCTTGAGCGCGGCATCAACTGGGTGAAGACGCCAGCGGAGTAAGTGCAGTAGACCGTGTCCCATTTTTGTTCCCCACTGTTTTTAGCTCTTAAACCAATTGTCCTTTTTTTCCAATGACAGATCGCCAGACTTCAATCCGATCGAAATGGTCTGGCATCAGCTGAAGGACCATATCCGGAAAGTGGCGAAACCCTCCAAAAAGGACGAGTTGTTGAAAGGCATAATGAGTTTTTGGAACGATGTACTCACCGTGGAACGCTGCAATAAATATATAGACCATATTGCCACTGTGTTGCCCATTGTCATCGTGCGTAATGGGCAAGCATCAGGAAAGTAGTACTGTGCTGTAGTATTGTAAGTACAGTATTATACAGGTAAGTATGGCACAGATTTTTTCTTTCCAGATGGTCAGAATATACAGTAGTTAGTTTTTTTCTTTACAGAGAGAGCAGCACCAGCCATCAGGATACAGTAAATAGAATTTAACAGTAGTCAGAGTATACAGTAGTTCCAGTATACAGTAGACTAGTTTGACAGAACTACAGTAACTGCCTACTAACTGCTCAATTTTGTTCTTTCCAGAGAAAGCAGCACCAGCTACCTACAGTAGTTCTACACATCACACAATGCCATAATACAGTACGCACATAAAGTACAGTACAGTAACTGCACTAATTTATTGTTTACTTGTCGTTTCAGGAAAAAACGGGTGGCCGGGGGGAGGTGGGTTTTTGTGTCCAGTCTAATCTGTTTGTACAGTAAAATGTACAGTATATAAACAGCAGTAATGATGTACACAAAACCTCTCCTCTCTCAATGAACTACTGTACTGTAGACAGAATGAGGAAAAGATAAAGACGGGAAAAATAATATTACTATACAGTATATACAGTATACAGTATATATATTATACAGTACATTACAGTATATATTATTAAATAATATTCTTATAAATGTGCATTATTCCTGTTTCCCCATGTTTTACAAATGTTTTCTAAATGGTTATCCAATTTCAATCTGCCAGAAGAATTTAATAAAGGCTGGGTCCTGCCAAAATAAAGTAAATATTTATTCACTTTCCTGCTAACCATAATCATTGACAACAACCACCCCCCCCCACCGACATTATAAGAATGAATGACAAAACAACATGAATCAGTTAATGGTTTTTTGAAGTGAAACTTCTTTAGTGGCACCTCTGATGGGATAAAACTGGATAGATGGGGGGCGAAATGTGAAACAGAAGTGACGTCACGTAATGGACGCTGCTCTGCTCACACGTCACCTGTCACATGTGGCGGCGGCGGCAATAGCCGCCGGCGCCGCTCCTAATCGCCGCCGCACCCCTTACCCTCCCACACTCCCCACACCCGGTTGCTCACATATGCGGCGGCGATAGCCCCCGCTCCTAACTGCCGCTGTTCCGCCGCCTGCTGCCATGCCGCGCATGCGCAGTTGTGATGGAGCCGCTGACGGACGCCACACATGCACAGAAGCGGCTGGTAGCGGCGTCGTTCCCCCCACAGGCTCCTAACTGACATAGGCGTTAACGGGCCTCCTGGGCCCGCAGGAAGCGGTGGCACATGGCGCAACCCGCGCGGCACAGGGGCTCGGCGCCGGCTTCTGCTGCTGGAAGAAAGGGCGGGCCGTACAGCGGACGGGTAATCTCGCCCGCGGCCGGTCACTCATGCCGTACCGGGCGCATGTACCCTGGAGGGGGGGGACACACTGTATGACCCCCACAGACCTTGACTGACCCCCACACACACTGACTGACCCCCACACACTGACTGACCCCCACACACACACCCCCACACACACACTGACTGACCCCCACACACACACTGACTGACCCACACACAGACCCCCACACACACACTGACTGACTCCCACACGGACCCCCACACACACTGACTGACCCTCACACACACTAACTGACTCCCACACAGACCCCCACACACACACTGACCCCCACACACTGACTGACCCCCACACACACACTGACTGACCCCCACACAGACCCCCACACACACACTGACTGACCCCCACACACACACTGACTGACCCCCACACACACACTGACTGACCCCCACACAGACCCCCACACACACTGACTGACCCCCACACAGACCCAAACTCACACACTGACTGACCCCCACACACACACTGACTGACCCCCACACAGACCCCCACACACACTGACTGACCCCCACATAGACCCTCACACAGACCCCCACACACACACTGTCTGACTCCCACACGGACCCCCACACACACTGACTGGCCCCCACACACACACTGACTGACTCCCACACAGACCCACACACACACACTGACTGACCCCCACACACACACTGACTGACCCCCACACACACACTGACTGACTCCCACACTGACCCCCACACACACACTGACTGACCCCCACACACACACACTGACTGACCCCCACACACACACTGACTGACCCCCACATAGACCCTCACACAGACCCCCACACACACACTGTCTGACTCCCACACGGACCCCCACACACACTGACTGCCCCCCACACACACACTTACTGACTCCCACACAGACCCCCACACACACACACTGACCCCCACACACACACTGACTGACTCCCACACTGACCCCCACACACACACTGACTGACCCCCACACACACACTGACTGACCCCCACACAGACCCCCACACACACTGACTGACCCCCACACAGACCCAAACTCACACACTGACTGACCCCCACACACACACTGACTGACCCCCACACAGACCCCCACACACACTGACTGACCCCCACATAGACCCTCACACAGACCCCCACACACACATTGTCTGACTCCCACACGGACCCCCACACACACTGACTGGCCCACACACACACACTGACTGACTCCCACACAGACCCACACACACACACTGACTGACCCCCACACACACACTGACTGACCCCCACACACACACACTGACTGACTCCCACACTGACCCCCACACACACACTGACTGACCCCCACACACACACTGACTGACCCCCACACACACACTGACTGACCCCCACATAGACCCTCACACAGACCCCCACACACACACTGTCTGACTCCCACACGGACCCCCACACACACTGACTGGCCCCCACACACACACTGACTGACTCCCACACAGACCCCCACACACACACACTGACCCCCACACACACACTGACTGACTCCCACACTGACCCCCACACACACACTGACTGACCCCCACACACACACTGACTGACCCCCACACACACACACTGACTGACCCCCACACAGACCCCCACACACACACTGACCGACCCCCACACATACCCCCACACACACACTGACTGACCCCCACACACACACTGACTGACCCCCACACAGACCCCCACACACTAACTGACCCCCACACACACACTGACTGACCCCCACACAGACCCCACACACACACTAACTGACCCCCACACAGACCCCTACACACACACTGACAGACCCCCACACATACTCACATACACACACAGACTGACCCCCACACAGACTCACATACACACACAAACTGACCCCCACACAGACCCCCACACACACTGACTGACACCCACACCCACACTGACTGACACCCACACAGACCCCCCCACACACACTGACTGACCCCCACACAGACTCACATACACACAGACTGACCCCCACACAGACCCCCACACACACTCACTGACTGACCCACACACACACACTGATTGCCCACCACACAGACCCCCACAAACACACTGACTGACCCCCACACACACTGATTGACCAACACACAGACCCCCACACAGACCCCCACACAGACACATACACACACTGACTCACATACACACACTGACTGACACACTAACTGACACACATACACACTGACTGACACACATACACACACACACTGACTGACACACATACACACACACTGACTGACACATACACACACACACACACTGACTGACTAACACACACACACACACTGACTGACACACATACACACCCACACTGACTGACACACACTGACTGACTGACTTACACATACACTGACTGACAAACATACACACACAAAGACACACACAGTGACTGACACACATACACACACACACTTACTGACACACATACACACACACTGAAACACATATTCACACTCTGCAAATAGCTAATACAGGGGATGTGTGCCGATCACGCGCATTATAAGTCAAATGTATTTGCGTTTTGTCAATGAAATTGTATTTTGATTTTTAATTAAAACATCACCAATAAAATACAATTTCTGTGACAAAAGTCACAGAAGTTTCACTTACTATGCGCGTGCACAGCACACACAGCTTTTTTTTACTCTCAATTCTCACAATGCTGTGCACATCAGATTTACATTTACAATTACATTTCAAATTCGAGAGGGGATTTTCCAAAAGCCTCTAAGGATAGGGGGGATGTGTGATTACACGCAGGCGCACTGAGCTTTGTCGCTCGGCTATGGGCAGATTAAGAACACAATGGCAATATTCAGAAGATTAACGAGTCTGTGGAGAGAGGGTTTTGTAGGTAGGGTAGGGTGACTCATGTGCTGTAAGCAGCAAGCTCCCATCTCTAAAAGGATTAGAGTACACGCAGCCGCAGTCAGCCGATTGACGCTTGGCTAGGGATGGATTAAAAACACAATGACAAAAGGCAGTTCATCATAATAATTTGATCAATAAACCCCCAAATACAACCCTCAAATACAGTACATAAAAAGCAAGTCACTTTAACTCCAGGTGCCTCAGGCACCAAAAACAAACAGTAGATTTTCTATATACAGCATATATATTATTAATTAATTAATATTCATATAAATGTCCATTTTTCATGTATCTCCATGTTTTACAAATGTTTTGTAAATCTTTCTCCGATTTCAATCTGCCAGAAGAATTTAATAAAGGCTGCAGAATGTATTATTCATGATTATTTTTATATTTGTATTTTTTGGGTCCTGCCAAAATAAAATAAATATTTATTCACTTTCCTGCTAACCATAATCATTGACAACAACCACCCCCCTCCTGAAAACCTGCCCTGTTTGCTGCCCTCTAGGACTGTACTGGTGCAATTTCAACCCGCTCAGACCCACAGAACGGATTATTTTAAATTATATTTATATATTTATATATTTATATTTTAAAGATATAAAAGAATGTACTGTATTGTATTTAAAACATGTGACTGTAAACCATACTGACTGACAAATGTTTGCACACATGTACTGTAGCAGTAAACCATACACCTGTCGATGTTTTGAATTGCTGTGCACTTAAAATGTTTCAACATTGTACAGTATTTGTAAATAAATGTTTTTGTACTGACTCCACCAATAAAAGAACATGTTGATTTATCTTACATTGTTTCCATTTGCTCCTTTGACAATGTAACAAATGTCGAGGCTTACTGCACTGTTTTTTTACTGCCAGACTGCAAAGCCGCAAGATCGGCAACATTGTAAAAAAAGAGCAATGATCACGCAATTGGCGTGGGAACTAGGGCAATTGGCGTGGGCACTTCTGTTCTAGGGCACCTAGAAATAAAATTAATTTTGCCCCTAGATGTTAGGAACCCCCTCACTTGACCCCAACAGGGTCCGACCAGTAATGGCAACGAGAAAGGGTCAAGCCGGCGAGGAAGGTCCTATCATTGACCGTAATGGCGGAGAAAGCCGTTTTAAACCAGCGCGGTCAGAATGAGCAGAAACCTGGAACCCAAATCCTATGTTAGCGGCGAATTAAAAATAAGGTGGAGGAAGGGTAGAAGGGTAGACCAAAAAGGTGTATGTATGCCAAATAAATCTACACTGGCGACACACTTTATTCGAGCTCGGCTAGTCCCACAAATTCGGGTATACCCGGGTGTATTGAGGTTTGTGACTGTTTTCTGCCCGAGTGCATTGAGGTATTTTCCAGGCAGGGATTGAAGCATTTTATTCCCGCTGGCTGCAATACTGCACAGTATATATATATAAACTGCATTACAATTCATGAATTTATGCCATCTGGTAGACACGCGAAGCATTGCAGCCTATTAAATCCTAATCATTATCATTTAACAGATCAGCCGCCCGTCAGCCAGGCATGAACCCAGGCTGGGAAGGCAAACGCAACGGGGCTTGTCAGAGGTGAGGAGCGGCACATTCCAGGTATCTGCCAGGTACATACTGGGTATTTGCTCGAATAAAGTGTGTCGGTGCAGTAGGCTACTGTAGCTCTATACCCTCTAACAGGGAAGGTAAGTATATGCAATGATACAGTGTATGGTTTCTAACAACAGCTCGCATACGCCCCCATGAGTTTTTTACACGGCATTGCAGTATTGCAGACAGCGAGAATAAAATGCTTAAATCACGGGCGCGAAAATAACGCAATTCACTCCGGCCGAAAAAGACACAAAACCGCACATAACCGGGATAATCTGAAATTCGCGGAGCTAGCCGAGTTAGAATAAAGGATGTCGCCACTGTACATCTGGATCCTGATTTCTTCCATTATACTAACATTGGATTGAAAGTTTGTTCTATTTTTTACGGGACACTGAATACTTTAAAGTCTAAATTTATTTAATTTGTTCCTTCTTGGTCCTTTTTTTCAAATTGTGTTTTTACTTTTTGCACAATAATCATTCTAAATAATGTTTTCTTATATTTTTGCACTTATCACAATTTGTATCACCATCACGTTATAGAACACACTGTTAGCGTTGCTTTTTGTTCTCTGTTTGTATATATATATATATATATATATATATATATATATATATATATATATATATATATATATGAAAACAAACAAAGGAAAAAGGCAGCGCCTCTGATTCTGGGTGATATATAAATCTCAAAGAAGTGTTACAAGTGAATATAAGTTCATAAAAATAATCAAATCAAAAAAGAACATAAATAAAATTACAATCCTAATAAAAAATCAATTCATATAGTAACACCTAAAAAATCTATACCTGTGCTCTATTCTAAGAGAAAACTATACACTCACGAATGGTATAACATTGATGTGCTAAACAAACAAAACCACATAAATGTGCAAAAAAAGAGGATAAAAACCAGTCCTTATTTCAAAGTCCAATATGAAATGGATGCTAATGCAGGGGGTCTCCGGCTGCTCTCGAAGTGGACTAACCACATCCACAGGGAATCTAGGAGAAAAAGAGAGGAGAGCGCACGCCCCAAAGCATAAAATAGTAAATTTAATGAGGGGAAGGGGGAGAGGGGGGTTAAAAATGCACTTACAAAAGTACAAATAAAATAGGCATTGCGTGATCACCATCCGGTTATTTGTTTCTGTCCTTATGGTGAAATCCGCTCTCAATGCAGGATGAGCAAACGTCCCTGCAGAAGTCTTCAGCAGATTTCCAGGGCCAGTAGATGTAAAATGTTAGTTTGAGAGTCCAAGAAGGTAGCTCCGAATTGCCAGGCCTCTGTAACACCAGCGCATGGATCGGTCCACTCCAGCGCTCTATGATGACGTAGTGTCAATGCGTCCAACGTGATGACGCTCCCTGATGCGTTTCGTCACTCACGGGCAACTTTCTCAAAGGGCTGTTCCCCTCCTTTTATAGTCTGTGCTGCGGTTTGGTGAAGTCAGGGGGACAGGTGTGGTTATTACTCTGGAGAAGCGTGGAGAGAATGTACACCTTGAGTATAATATACTGCTAGGTGCTCATTCAAAGAAGCTACTGCTGCCGAATACTAGGCACTTTGCCAAAAGAGAATGGCACATCAGCCTTTCTTGAATTAACATATTGTTTTATTGAATATATCAATGTTTCGATGCACTGCTACACCTTCATCAGGACTTACCTGTGGCTGGAAACACAATACCACACTACATCCGTATGAATGTGTGAATGACATGTTTTGAAACTGGAAATACAAGTGAAGGTATAAAACAGTGTGGCAAACAGCTGCTGCTTTTTCAAGTGAGAAAGTGTCATTGAAATCAAAAGGATTGTTAAAATAAATGAATCTGGTGTCATTTTGTTTTGCTTAAAATTTTCTACAAAACTTTGCAGCCGCAAAACTATGACACATATTTTTTGTTGGATTAATTTGTTAAATCAGCAATTGCAGGTATAAAGATTTGGCTTTACCTAAACTGGGGGTTCCTTGGAGCTCGTTTGTGATCCCCCAATGTCCCCCGGGCATAATGGGGAAACAATATGGGCGTCTGGCTCAGGTCTCTCTCTGGCAGCTAATAGAAAAGCCACAATCAGGAGATGATGTTGCGGCTTTCTATAGATGACCCCAAAGGGCCATGTTCGTAGTTTGCCACCATATTTTCCATTAATTTGTGTCAAAACCGGCACACAAAAAAAACATCTCAGGTAAGAGTTTTAACAGATTGCTGATTTAAAGCTATCAGGAGAACCCATGATAACTGTAATTTGGGATCAAAATCCAGTATGTACTGTACAAGATGAGATTAAGGTGCTCACCATAATGATTTTCTTTATTTATGAAGAATTTAATAATATACAATTTGCTTAAAAGTATACAACACACAAACCAATAATGAATTAGCCAACGGTGAGCCAAGTAAATACTATGTAAATGGTTGGTATTATATAAATAAAAATATAAAACACAGCGTATGTCAAAAGTATATACAGTAATAGTTAAAAAAACGAAAACAATCTGCAAATGCTTCATTTATATATCAGTTTTCCATTGTCCTCTATATTGCATAGCTTTGCATGCACTTACTGTATTTGTGTACTTGTTTGTCTTACTCTGCAAACACAATATTCAGTGGTCACTTTTTTCTCAAGGGTGTCTCTTCAGTTTCTCTAAGAAACTGGTCTGTATCTAATAACTTAATAGCATTTTTGGAAAGCAATAACTTATTTATTTGAAGTTTTGTTTTCACGTTGTTTGTATTGTGAATTGAAATCACGCATGCTTTTTTATGGGTAAAGGGTTATTGTTCTCAAAGAAAACCACGGTCATTGCCAATTATTTGTTACCTTAGGCTGTATCTGAATACACTTCTGTTTTAAATGAAAACTTGTAAATAGGAGAATAAAGTCAATGCAAAACTAATTTATACCAACTCCATTTCACCCAAAGAATCATTCCTGACTGCATTTGTGGACTTGGCACACTGTTCAGTTGTATGAAACAGGGTTTGATTAATTTAATAAATAACTGGGGGTTTTTTAATATTAAGATCTGTGAAAAACTTTAAAATGTATAGTGCCACTGGGGAAAACATTTTTTAAACTTTTACGGATACTTTTCTGTAGTAGGTCTCATATATTTTTCTTTTCTATACTATATTTAATTTATCAAATTGCAGTAAGAAATGTAATTATTATTTTTTTCAATTATAATATTTAATAATAAAATGTTGTAGTGTTGGAATGTAAAATTTACTCCATTGCCAAAACAAATTATCAGGAGACCTTGGTTACCTCGTGCAGAATCGACAGGGTCCACAGAACACCGGTTAAAACAGTTAGGGCATCGCATTTACCCCAAATGTACAGTACATTTATTATGGAGACAATTCACACATTTTAGAATGTATAATGTATAGAAATGCTAAGTATGTGTCAGGACTCGGGGCACACACCGCCCCCGGCGCTGCCCTTCCCAACCTGTACCGCTGGGTGTGACCTACCCCGTTCCTGCTGGCACTTCGGCCCGTTCCTCCGCCCTCCGCGGCTCACACGCACGCCACCGACGCCGGACTCACGGCCGCTCCGCTTACATGGCGCACGCCGCGCAACTTAATATATGCACTGCATCAGTCCGCCCCCTGGCCATCTCCGCTCTCAGGCTCAGCTCCTCCCACCATCCTCCGGCAACAAACCAAGCCATTAAACCCCACCCTATCACAAAGAGCTCCTGGGCGCACCTCTTCTCCGCCTCTCCTCCCATTGGTCCTTCTCACTTTATAACCCCGGTGATTCCTCTCCAGCCTCGCTCTGCATAGTTTGTCTGCCTTGTGCTGTTGCTCACTGTGCCTAGCTCTCTCTCTGTTTCAGCTTCGTTACCGATTCAGCTTGTCTTTCTCCCCACTCTGGCTCTACAACCTCGGCTTCCGCACGACCACCGCTTACCTCTCGATCCCCTTGAACTCGGCACCTGGATCCCTACTTCCCGGAACTCTGTTATCCTCGACCTCTGGCTACGGACCTTACAACGGCACCCTCTCCACGCCCGGATCTGGCAAGTACTCTACATACCCTGGTACCCCTGGCCTTGTCCACGCAACCAATCCACACTCCGGGCACGCTCTCACTACTGCGGGTGGGTGGTTACTCACTTTCCACCTCAGTATTTGGGGTTAGTCTGGTCTGCGGGCAGAACAGTGTGACAGTATGTTTGATATCTGGAATTAGACCGTGGATGCTTGTGGCCTTTACCAATTGGTTTTAATACACCTCCTTCCACCAACCTGCAGGGGATATGATAATTGGCAGCATGTTGTATAGCTCTACCTCTTTTATTGTGCATTTATCGTAATGCTTTTATATGCTATTTCTATTTACGGATCAAGTGTTTGGCTCCAGAGAACATTAGATAGTTAAATAGTCCATGTGTTACGAACACGCAGTTACTGCTGTGGACATTGGCATCTGATGTTATAGCCACGGGATGTGGTAGTCAGACGGGAAATTCCAGCACCGGAGAGGTGATTACATTGCAGGAGCAGCACCCGACCGAGCAGAGCAAAACAACACTGCAGGATTTAAGAACTCCAGGCATGGAGGATTCCAAGCAGAAAGGGAGCCAGCTGATCTGTACACTGATTGTCTGTGAGGTGACACACACCCACACTGCCTGATTTTATCGGCTATGTTGTAAGTAGCCAATTTGCTATTTCTATTTAAAGTTGCCGTTTCATACTTCACTATAGTGGCCCTTTTTTCATTCTCTTTAGGATTAAAGAAATTTGACTTGGTTACTACCCCGAACACCTTCCGTGACACATTGTGTATTATTTAATTAAATACTGATATTTTTATCTGTGCCCGTTATTCATTTTGTTTGTTTTATATATGTTAACCTGAGTGTGAGGTTAGGAATTCTGAGGCAGTATTTATGTATCTATTTTTAATTACTTATTTTGATATCGTTGCGCATCCATTTTTTTACAAATATATATATATGTGGCCCAGTCCCCCCTGGGTCCTCCTTCATCCTCTTACATTCCGCTGTGGCTGTGACCAGCAGTGGACGATGGGGAGAGTGCTGGGAGGGTTTGAGGGATGGCACGTGGCAGAGGCAATCGAGTCGCTGGAGGTTCCCGGTGGCTCCTTTTGCAGGAAGCCGCAATCTTGGTAGTGTCTGCGCATGCGCGAGATGCCGAGCATGCGCAGTGTTAGGTGCGTGAGGTAGCCAATAGGAGTTGTAGATCCGCAGGGGAACTACAATCCCCAGCATCCCCAGCATCCCCAGGGGATGCTAGTCAGATGGGGAGATACAGCCAAATAGGGCTGCAGGATTCACAGAGGACTGCAGTGGATACATTTGGCGTGCTGGGAGACACACCAGTCAGAGCTGGGACAAGGAGAGGGTAGGGTGCGTGTGTAGGGTGTCTGCCCTAGTCCAGAGACCCCCTTAGGCCCCAGCTAAGCCCTGACTCCCCCTTTGCACTTGTGGCTGCTGCAGGGACATGCCCACTAGATAGGGACACTGCCCCGGTAGTATGTCACAGCCAGGACACGGCTGCGATCTGGCATCTGGTGGTCTTGGACCAGATCACCACATGAAAAGAGACTATTACGGTGGGACCATGCAGATGGATACCACCCCACGTGGAGGCAGACTCGTCGCTGACGATGACGATGCAGGACTGATGTACGGAAGTTGGAGTGACTGCGGAGAGGACTGGTAACCAGCAATTCTACACGAGTGTGAGAGACTCGCTAAATACTCTCTACTGCCTGTTGTTTTCTCACAGAATTGAGACATGAGTGCCTGAGACGAGGAGCACCTGGAGTAGCTGCAGCTGATTGCCTGTAAAGAAGAATTTTGGAAGATCAAGCAGTTTGCAGAAAAGCCGTTTACAGCTACGTTCATGAGTCCCTGAGAGGATTACAGGCTCTTACTTATCCGATCAGTGTAAGCGCATATCTTACCATCCTAATATTTATGCATATATAGATATACTGCCCTATGATCCCCTTTTGTGTTTTCTCTCTTCCCTGTCCCAATTGCGCTTAGGTCACTCTTCTACATATATATATATATATATATATATATATATATATATATATATATATATATATATATATTTATACAGTTGTGTCAAAAAGAAAGTACACCCTCTTTGAATTCTATGGTTATACATATCAGGACATAATAACAATCATCTTTTCCTTAGCAGGTCTAAAAATTAGGTAAAGACAACCTCCGATGAACAACAAAACATGACATATTACTCTGTATCATGATTTATTTAACAAAAATAAAGCCAAAATAGAGAAGCCATGTGTGAAAAACTAAGTACACCCTTACTGCTTCCATAGGAATTAAGATGCTAAATAGCAGACAGCTGCTGCTAATCAAATACCCTTGATTAATTGATCATCAGCAAGTGTGACCACCTCTATAAAAGCCGAAGTTTTAGCAGTTTGCTGGTCTGGAGCATTCAGGTGTGTGTTAACACAATGCCTAGGAGGAAAGACATCAGCAATGATCTTAGAGAAGCAATTGTTGCTGCCCATCAATCTGGGAAGTGTTATAAGGCCATTTCCATACAATTTAAAGTCCATCAATCTACAGTGAGAAAGATTATTCAAAAGTGGAAAACATTCAAGACAATTGCCAATCTTCTGAGGAGTGGACGGACCGTGCAATGCTCAGAGAAATTGCAAAAAACCCAAGAGTTACATCTCAAATTACAGGCCTCAGTTAGCATGTTAAATGTTAAAGTTCATGACAGTACAATTAGAAAAAAAACTGAGCAAGTATGGTTTGTTTGGAAGGGTTGCCAGGAAAAAGCCTCTTCGCTCTGAAAAGAACATGGCAGCACGGCTTAGGTTTGCAAAGTTGCATCTGAACAAACCACAAGACTTCTGTAACAATGTCCTTTGGACAGACGAGACCAAAGTGGATATGTGTGGCCATAATGCACAGCGCCATGTTTGGCGAAACCCAAACACAGCATATCAGCACAAACACCTCATACCAACTGTCAAGCACTGTGGTGGAAGGGTGATGTTTTGGGCTTGTTTTGCAGCCACAGGACCTGGGAACCTTGCAGATTGAGTCGACCATGAACTCCTCTGTATACCAAAGTATTCTAGAGTCAAATGTGAGGCCATCTGTCCGACAGCTAAAACTTGGCCGAAATTGGGTCATGTAACAGGACAATGATCCCAAGCACACCAGCAAATCTACAACAGAATGGCTGAAAAAGAAAAGAATCAAGGTGTTGCAATGGCCCAGTCAAAGTCCAGACCTCAACCCAATTGAAATGCTGTGGCTGGACCTTAAGAGAGCTGTGCATAAACAAATGCCCACAAACCTCAATGAACTGAAGCAACGTTGTAAAGAAGAGTGGGCCAAAATTCCTCCACAACGATGTGAGAGACTGATAAAGTCATAAAGAAAACGATTATTTCAAGTTATTGCTGCTAAAGGTGTTCTACAATCTATTGAATCATAAGGTATACTTAGTTTTTCACACATGGCTTTTCCATTTTGGCTTTATTTTTGTTAAATACAGTAAATCATGACACGGTGTAATATGTCATGTGTAATATGTCAATATATATACAGTATATATATATATTCGTCATCATCTTCAGCCCTTTTTGATCCACTGCTGGATGAAAGCCTCCCCATGGATCTTCCAGTCTCAACTCTTGTCTCCACATTGCTCCATATAAATACAGATGTTTTATGACTTACTGTGCCATGCTAATCCAAGTGTAAATCCCCAGCATTTATTTGCATGTTGCGGCACCTGTCTTTAATCTAAATGCAACATAACCCACCCTTATTCCAATACACTGTTTCAATGCGGGAAAAAAAACTTCAGATAACTAAAAAGTATTTTGTAAAGTATGACATTAGAGCAATTAGAGCTTATAGATAAATAACAAAGACGTTGTTAAATAATACAATCTTCTTAACTTACATCTTCTTCTGGCTGTCTCTTCTACATTTTTGCCTATAAAAATTAAATAGATGCATTAATTAACTGTGCTGCTGTAAGATGTATAGAACGCATATAAAGTTAATTTGTGCATATGCGTGTGCTATGTAAACTGTATGGGACACATATGCAGTTCATTGAATTTGTGCACATGCGCATATTACCGGCATGTGAATTGTACGGAACGCATATGTAGTTCATTTGTGCGTATGCACGGTACAAGTACTGTATTGCAAATTGAATGTAGAGCATACATTGCCTTAATGATCTATTATCGCTGAATGTGTTTCCTACACGAACAAGGTGTTGATGTTGATCAGCCTGCCGGATCTGCAAAAAAGGATGTAGAAGGGACACAGGCACACACACCTGGAGGTTCTTTTTTTAGGAAAAAGCAATACAGCGTCCAGTGAAATGCTTGGAGACAGGATGCTGAAGATCTTTCTTTTTTATCAGTCTGTAATGTTCTTGCATTCTTACTTTTAATGGATGCCTGGTTCTTCCTATGTATCGCCTTCCAAGCATCCTGTCTCCAAGCATTTCACTGAATGCGAGGAGGGAGGACCAGGGAACTTCACCTTTGTAGGTGTGGAAAGATTATTAGGGGTGAAAGAGGAGGGGACATTATTAAGAAATTAGATCGTAGGGAATCATTCTGGATCTTTACTTTAAAAACACGAGTCCCGGATGGAATCAATTTGGATTGGAACCTTAGTCATTTTCAAAGGTAATAATCCAATTTGTCTCTATCCATGTGTGTGCACATTCTTTCTATATTTCCTTGTTAATAGTTCTCCATGTTATCTTTTATATGTATTTGTTATTGGTTCGGTGTTGGGGATAATTATTTATATCCCCAATCACATATATTTTATATATATACATAAATATATATGCATATATAGGTAATCTATGAGTATGTACAGAAAATTATATCAGGACAAATGAGGATTAATTATTTTTCCAGTGCCAAGTATCATCCATGAATAGAACATATTTTATAATTCTATTCTATTTCATTACTTTTGACTTATAGGTTCATGGATACACGTTTGACGTTTATAGATACTTATATGTAGTTTGTTGCTGAATCAATATATAGATCCTAGAATGAATTATGAACATTGGATATGAATAATGTATAGATAATAGTGTGCTCTCTGAAACTTGACCTTCCTGTCTGGAATTCATTGCTGGGTGCAGTAATTATTTATTATAAAATTATAAAATTATGTTCTATGTAAACTGTATGGGACACATATGCAGTTCATTGAATTTGTGCACTTGCGTGTATTACCGGCATGTGAATTGTACGGAACGCATATGCAGTTCATTTATGTGCATGCACGGTACAGGTACTTTATTGCGAATTGAATGGAATGCATACATTATCTTAGTTATCCATTATCGCTGAATGTGTTTCCTACACGAACAAGGTGTTGATGTTGATCAGAAAGTGAATCCCTGCATTTCTCCCATTGGGATAGCAATAAATGGGTAAATAAATATACATAGTGCAAACTAAATCTGTAAGACAAAGGAGACTTTTGGTTACATCCTTTGATCAAATAATGCCAAGCCTGCTAACCAACATCAAGGTAAGTCTCAATAGCAGGTCCCTATGCTAAATGCATACTAATGTTATGTGAAATATACCCTGAAATAACCCCCTGAAGGGGTTAATGTACTAAGCATTAGCTCATGTAATGTAGTGCAGTTAAAAATTGGTATATACCAGTGAAGCTACTTACCTGTAAGCAAGTAGAGTAAAAGTGAATTAACAGGGACCTTACTGGGAGATTATATACCTTGAAAAATGAGAGACTGGTCTCCCACAAGCTGCTCAATAAGCAGTTGGAGGTGGATTTGCTAAATACATTATTCACACCCTAATAGTGTTGCCCTCGAGGAGCGTGCTACTAAGGATTTAATTCGGCCCAGCAGAAAATGTAAAACAAATATATATTCACCGCGCTTCTCCATGTAAGGAGCATTCTGCCGGTGAAAGGATTTGCCATACATATGTGAAAAAACAGAAAGTGAATCCATGCGCTTCTCCCATTGGGATAGCAATAAATAATATCCACTGGTCACGTGACGCGGGAGCTTTAAAAGGACAGGGGATACCGGCACCCCATAATGGCGCCTGTATCTCATGAAGTAGGGGGTCCCCGAGGCTGAAGCCAATGCGGTTCAGTCCAAGAGACCCCCTGCTCATGTAGACTAGTATTGTAATGTATAGTTATACAGTATGATCAGCTGTAAGAGCCGTGCATGGAGATGCAGCATCTCCATGCAGTTCTTACAGGCTTTTTTATCTATCATTATTGCGCTTTACAACTTTAAGCCCGAATGCAAGGGGGGGGGGGGGAGGAAAGCAGCTTTGCTCGGCCAGAACAAAATGCCCTGAACATGTTAGTGAATCGCGCCTTTGTCTTCACTTTTTTTCGGCGAGCACAATTTTTACAATCGGGCGCAAAAATGCAGAGCTTAGTGCATAGCCCCCTATGTGTCTTTGTGTGTCAATGTCCTATGGCACAGGGGAGGTGTTGATAACGAGTGAAGGATTAGAAAATAACCGTTTGAACTGTTTACAAATATACTGTATTGTAATAAAAGTTACAGTGTAACTAAATTGGTCTTTCTTGGTCTAATGCTGGGATGAGCGTGAATGATTACAGTAGAAAGAAACTGTTTGAGCTGTTTTAAATTATAATAAAAGTTATCACTCCCAGAGACAATGTTTGCATGTGATATTTCCATAAACAGTATGAAATGCAGACCAAGCCTAACAAGAAAGTTGAAGGCATTGAATACATTAACTCCCCCCCAAAATTTTTTTTTACAGTATGCCACCTCATAGAGAAATAAAGGTAGTGAATTTAGCATTTTTTTAATTGATTAAATATGAATAAAATGCATCACCATAATGTTTTCTTAAAATCCCACAATTATTCAACCCTTTTCGAGAGAAAAAAAATATATGATTTTTTTTGGACTTGAAATTCACATTGGCAGTGAAGACATATTAGACAAATCACAATGCAGAACGTATCATGGGTGTGAAACCAGGAAAAGTAATTTTTCAGCCAGCAACCAAAGCCTGAAACATTGTGTCTGTCTGTGTGAATGTCCTATGGCCCGGGGGAGGTGTTGATAATGAGTCGAATGCCTTTTGCGTGGTTTTGTGAGGGTGTTGGGGGGGGGGTGGGGGGAGGGGAAGGTGCAACTAAATTGATCTGTCGGTCTAATGCTGGGATGAGCGTGAAGGATTAAAGTAGAAAGAAACTGTTTGAACTGTTTTAAAATATTATACAAGTTATCACTCCCATAGACCATGTTTGTGTGTGTGTGATATTTCCATAAAAGCATGAAAAGCAGAACAAGCCTAACAAAAGTTGATGGTATTGAATAGAATTCCAGCCCCCAAGAAAAATTATTAACATTCTTTTATTTTTGGGGTTTCTTACCGGAATAAATGACACATGCAAAGTCATATTATACAGCAAAATGCAACATCTTTAAGAAAATAAAAATGTTGTGGTTATAGCAATGTAAAAATTAATTAAATCTGAACACAATGCATCCAATAGGGTTTTGTTTAAAGCTCACAATTATTCTCTCCATCTCAAGAAAACAAAATGTTACTTTCATTTATTTTTTCCATTGGATTTCTAAGACCAATTGGCAGTGAAAGCTTTGTACACTAGTTCACAATGAGCATGCGTGTGGAACCAGGAAATTTCTCTACCCCCAGCAGATTTTATAAATGTTAAAATTGATTAAATAAGAAAAAAATGCATCACATAATGTTTTCCATTAACAAGGAAGTGGAATAAAAGCAAGAAACATCTCTGTGTGAAATTTTATTACACGTTATGACATGTAATTGAATCGATCACATACTGTAGAGTGCATAGTGTGTTGTCCAAAATAATAGCGTGGCAAAGTTTGAAAAGTGTGAAGCTGCTAATACTGACTGTATAAAAGTAAAAAAGGCAACGTTTAAAAAAAAGTGATATTAAAGTTCTATCGAACTTCATCCTTATCTTTTGACGCTCGATTTCACAGTTTCTTTTCTGGAAAAAAATGATGCTACACTACCGACACACTTTATTAAAGTGTGGCCGGTACCGCAAGCCGGGCAAATGCTCGAATAAACTTGGCCGCAGCAGTATAAGTTCCAGTAGTGCGCATGCGTCAAGTCACACTTGTGCACATGTGTACAAGCATTGATATGGCAGGCATGCAGTACACTACTGTAGTGTCTTTGGGAATTAAATTTAATACTGTATAGTACATTATATTTAACTTCATTATAAACTTTGTCAACCAGGTGGAGATGAGCCATTGTCACAGGTGTATTGTGCGTACAAGCTGGACACTCATGCAGTCTGCATTATAGCTGAAGCTGGTAATCAGGCGGGGCCAGGGAGCAAGGATTGCGGTTCACCAGGTTTCAGTGACGGTCAGCCCGTTAGTGCAATAGTATTGGAAAGCCGGTGCTGGTACATTGCAGGGTCAGGAAGTATGAATCTTAAATGGATGAAACCCGACCTTTCTCCTTTTGAAGTCGCCATGAGCAAACATACCGGCAAAATCTGGGAGCACTGACCAATAACCTCTGGTACTTCCCAGAGGAGGGGCTGTATGAAAAAAGGAATCATCATTAGTTAAAATGTGCTTTATCGAATGCTTCCACCCACGATGGTTAAGTGAAATTTGAAGAAATCATAGTTGTCAATGATATAGCCATATATCTCTGATAAAGTCACCTTCTTTTCTGTTCTAACATTAATTGCAAAAAAATAGGCATAACTGCAGTCGGTTTAGTATAAAGACTACACACAGCAATACATATAGCAAAAGTGGTTTGCTTTCATCGATCCTTTGTTGAACCTTGAGACCATGGACAGTCTTTTGTAGTCAGACCTCAGATGATAAGTTCTGCAAGTGGTAGGGGTGAGGAGCTTTTTCAGATATACGGTTAGCTTGCCCAGAAAGTATTGAAGACTAGACAGGAAATATGAACTTTGCACCTAGACTCAAGTGATGACCAATCTAGTTCTTTGAGCATTTCGCAGTGATGTGTGTTCTAGTTGCATTGGAGAACCAAACGGCATATTGAATTGTAGAGGGTGTCAAGTCTGCTAAGGTGGGTTTGGGGTGCCGAGCCATATACTATGTCCCCATAGTCGATAATTGGCATTAGCATCTACTGGGTGATACTGTACGCTTTCTGACCAGCAGAGTTAGAGAGGATTTGTTCCTGTAAACTACCCCTAGTTTTGCATAGGTTTTGGATCTAAGGGTATCAATATGCATCCCGAATTTAAAATGGGAGTCAAACCATATGCCCAAGTATTTAAAACTAGTAACAGGAGTTAGGGTGGTTTTAGCGTTCTGATCTGGAGCTCAGTCATTGGAAGCTTTAGAAATTTAGCCTTGGTCCCAAACACCATTGTTACAGTCTTGTCAGTGTTTAAAAAACAGTTTGTTTTGGGAAATCCAATTTTCAAGTATGAAACAATCAGATTGAAGTATGTGTTGAAGGTCGGAGATGCTATGGCAGTGTGCATATAAGATTGTGTCATCTGCATACATGTGTATTGAGGCTCCCTTACAAGCTGTACAGGTGATATTCAAGGGGTTGGAGTTAGAGCCTGAGAGGGACAAATGTTAGGGTCTACCTGATAGGTAGGAATGAAACCAGTTTAAATCATGCTTCCCTATTCCAGAGCACTGGAGTTTGTTAAGCAAGATAACATGATCAACAGTATCAAAGACTTTGCAAAATCTAGGAATATTGCACAAGTAAGTTGTCCCCGTTGCATTCCACACTGGATTTCATTGCAAACTTTTAGCAGGGTAGTTACCGTGGAGTGTTTGAGCCCAAGATGGAGGATTGGTAGACAGAGGAGTGAGGAGTAGAGATAGGCGAATTCGCCCAAATCCGTTTCCCGGATTGTCTCGCATTTACCCGCCAAAATCGATTTCGCAATGAAAATCTGCAAACGAATTTGGTTGGTTTTAACCCGCTCAGATTAATCCCAAACTGCCATTGGACACAATCAGTTAACGGATTTGTAGAAACCAATCCTCGGATGCAGCAACTCATTGGCGGATTCTTGAAAATCCTACGGATTGCGGAATCCGCAACATGTATTGGCAATAATAATTAAACAAAATACGCAAAACGCGAATCGCCCTTTTTTAAATTGATGCAGAGATCAAAGGAACCGGTCGATCCACTGTGGATCCAAATCCGCCTAAAAAATTCACTCATCTCTAGTGAGAAGTGGTGGTGGACATAGGAGCGAAGATGGAGGATTGAAGGACAGTGGAGTTAGGAGCCGAGGAATGGAAGGCAGAGGACTGAGGAGTGAAGGAGTAGAGGGCAGAAGAGTGAGGCGCAGAGGAGTGGTGGGAGTGTGAGGATTGCTTGTGGGGAGTGGAGTGAGGAGTCAAGGAGTGGAGAGAGGAGCAGAGGAGTGGAGGGCAGAGGAGTGAAGAGAAGATTATTACAGGGAGGAGGAGTGGAGGCAGTTTGAGGAATGCTAGTTAACGGTGGAGTGAGGAGTGGAGGGGTGAGGAGTGGAGGGCTGTGGAGTGGTGGGCAGAGGAGTGAGGAGAGGAGGAGTAGAGGGAGTGTGAGAAATGCTGGTGGGCGATGGTGTGAGGAGAGGAGGAGTGGAGGGTGGAGGAGTTGTGGGTTGTGAAGTGAGGATTTAGGAGTGGTGGGTAGCAGAGTGAGCAGCGGAGGAGTGGTGGGGAGGAGATTAGAAGGGGTGGGACCCAGGTGAGGCAAGGGTTAGGTCAGGTTATGACTGAATGGGAGGAGGGGACCAATGGCATGGGAGGAGTATACAAGTAGACAGGGTAGAGTAAGCCCCAGTGGAGGCAAGATTACAGCCTCCACATAGCGAACATGGCAATGATGGGAAGCAGCAACAACGACATTTACAATTTGTAGATGCTGAGAATCAGGTACACGAGAAGAAAATTGTACTGGTTTATGGTCAGATTCTTGAGAGACTGGCCTCAAAGACATTGATTGGGTCAAAAACTCACCCTATGGAAAGGGATATGAGATGCTGTCAACAGTGTTGGTGTGTTCCCAAGAACAACACAGCACTGCAAAAAAAGGTATTTGGATATCAAAATAAAATGACATGAGGATGCACACGGAAGAGAGAGGGGTGGAGGACCACCCATTACTGTCACACACACCCATCTGAAACTGTAATGCATAGGGATATTGCATTTGGGATCCAGGGTGTCCAAGAGACAGGAAGATATGAACCCCAAAAAGAGAAAGTAGGTAAGCAGGTAAACAAAATTACCTGTAAACGTTACAAAATAATGCAATAACATTGTTATGTATACTGTATGGCACATAAGAAAACATGGACAGACAGGTAACAGAATAGTGGGAAATATGTTGGCAGATTCTTTTGCCTATAACATTAGTCTCATATACAGTAGTCATACCATTGCATGTGAACTTTCAAAACATTGACTAAAACATTTAACTAATTGGTGTGACTCCACATTTAATTTATATAACAATATTAACAAGTGCATATAAATACATAATATTGACTTTAGATCTTCACAACAAATCAAAAAGAACGTTTGTGTCATTATTAGTACAATGGTGTATTTTAACATACATCTTACCTTTTTCCAGGTCCTTCATGGCATATAGAACTATGCCACATAGCCCGTCCTGTAATCTCTTCAGACTATGGTAGTGCAGCACATCCTTCTGCAGAGGTATTTACTCTTATTTTAGAGCCTGTACCAACAGAGGTGAGGCTGAAGCAAAACCGCTTTCTTCCCATGAGCAGCCACGTGAAGATCAACGTGAGACCCAACTGCCTCTATCAATGGAAGCAAGGGTTCTGCTGGTGCACCACTAGAGGTTGAGGCTTGGTCAGTTTCAGAAAAATACCCCTCCTCACAGTCCTACCCTTCCCTCTTATTCACAAAAGTAAGAACAAGTGTAGTTTCACACTGATGGCTACTCTCTCTAAGCTATTTCAAGTGATGCCACTATTTGACAACCTGTTCATCTTAATTCTAAATGGAAGACAATGATGATGATGATTTGGGTAAACTTAACAACAAGGTAGTTGTTTACTAAAGTCACACCACTGCAAATTGGGGTCAAAACCAGTGCAAAGATCAGCACAATAATTCTTTAATACATTTGGTGCAGTTCTTTTGCACTGTTTTCCCCCAGTTTTGTACTTGGAATGTTTTAGTAAATACACCCATACAGTATGTGGCAATGTGTGCTATAGTGTTCCACGTGAAGAGAACATTTTTTTTCACAGAACACAACTAAGTGAAGTAATTACATTTTCAGTCTAAGTGAAAAAAACTTAAAACAAGTTGTTGCTATATAACTCTGTAGCACATGGTTTTGTTTGCAATGCATTCCTGTTCCATCTGGTATCAAAGGCATTAATATAGCAAAGTGCAAATCTTTATAGCGACAATAAATATTTGACATGTGTATGCAACTTAATACACATTTTCATAGCAACAAAAAACACAACACCAAATTCTGACAATATTACTTTAAATACCACAGAAAATGTGAAGAGAGGAAGAGGAACTGCAGGGGCTTATCATTTCCCTTGACAACCCCTACAACTTCCAAGGTGCCTGTCATTGCTTACAAATGCAAATTAACTGCAGAGTTTGTTTACTTACATTGTATTGTTGTAAAAAACACAAAAAAAATGCATGTAGTTCATAAAACAACACTTAAAGCAGAGTCTGCTAGCTTTTTATTGGGAGTGGCTCAGAGTTCTAAGGAGATCTTTTCTGTGTTATTGGTTCAAATGTATGATTAGAAATTTATAATAGTTTTTGGGGGATTTTATTAGCTAATATGGAAGCACTCTGATAATTTTAACTTTTTGGGTTCAAGGATTGGAATGTATTGTAAATATCGTTTTAACTCGTGAATTTATGGCTGAATTATGTTCATGTTTATAGCTGGTTTGGGGTTTAATCCTTCATTTACCCTTAAGATGCACCTTTTCTACTGTAATGTAGCAAACAAAAACTTTCCCGATAGTCATTTGTACGCAAACTATGGTGTGGTAATTTGAAGTAAACCTATACCATGGGCAAAAGATGGTGCAATCTTATATACCCCTTGTGAAAGCAGTGAAAATAACTGATGTATTCAATGAATGCGAAAGAAAATGAAAAAATTTAAATAGCGTGCACTCGGACACCGGAGTCGTGTGCAGGACGTGATGACATCACACAGAAGACACCAAGAGTGACAGGGGGAGGTTCCCAGGTATGATTGGGAATAGGTTAATGATAATTACTATAGACCTATAAATGTATTCTTGGCACACAAGTATGTATACCTTGATAAAGCGCTAATGCGTGAAATGCGTTGGTGGGGCGACACTTTCACTCCTGTTTGTTTATATGACTGTAACAGGGGAGTTATCCCTGTTCAGGTAATGTGCCTCTAATCCAGCAGTGTGGTGGTTAACTGCTGGTAGTCAATTAACAAACACCACCTGCCTGATTAGGTTGCTTAGAAAAGCCTGCCCTTGAAACAGAAAGGGAGATTTGTCCCTGACTCTCACAACTTGTGAGACTGCTATGGGGACAGCCGTCTTGAGTCCACCAGAAGAGGCTGCTTGCAAGACAGAGGGGAAACGTCTAAAACTGAATGCTGACAAACCCTGAAGAAAAGGTAGCAACCAGGAACAGAGAAGATTTTCCCTCCAAACCACAAGGAACAGATAAGACTTTCATTTATAAGACTTTTTATATCTGCTCATTTCATGATATATGTTTGGGGCTGGGAGACATGCTTATCTAAAGGGAGTTGTGGACTGCATAGTATTTCACTAGAAATACTCCCAAGTGAATAGAAGCTTTGTTTAAACCTTGTTTGGATGGTTTCCTGATGTTAAGGAAACAGGCGCAATAAAAGCCTTATTTAATTTCACCATAACCAGTCTCCCTTGCATACCTCTGTGAGCATCCGCCTACAATGACCAATAAATAAAAATTTTTTATGGATTACGCACTCTTAGAAAAACATTGTTCAAATATAGTGCTCAAGTGACAAAATATGTAATAAACAATAATTTCTTGATTGAAGGTCATAGGCTGGGTTTAGGTATGTAAATGAGTGAGGTATATATGGGTGAGTATATGTGTCTGACACCTGAATAAATGTCCTGGTGAGTGTGGGTAATGGAGATATATGAGCCCCACCCCCTCACTGCCAATGTGGACTGGTACTGACAACTTGTAAAAACACCAATAAAATACCTCTAAGTACTGTTTAAAGTACAAACTCACATGACCTTGCCCTTTGTGCCTTCTGCGATGCGTGCTTCTGCCAGTTGAGATAATTCAGGTAGCCACAAGTGTAGAGATGCAGCGCACAGCAAAGAACTGGATCCACGGGACAGCAGCAGTTTGATAAAAGTAAAGTTCTTTATTGAAAAAGCATGGTGCAGACAGGAATGGGTGCAGGAAAAAAGCCTCTGTCTCTAACGCGTTTCACGCCTGTGTGGCGCTTCGTCGGAGAGTACAGTTAGGTGTGCCATACTAGCCCTCTTATAGCGGTCCCAATTTGCTAAATTTGCAACCTCCGTGAGAATTCATGAACCGGAAGTGACGCAGCTATCTCGGTAAACCGGAAGTGACGTGTCGCAATGCGCGAGTCACTGTTGTTTACCGGCTGTCTTTGCCTTGTTATGCACGTCATCTAGCCTCGTGGGGAGACTGACAGGATAAATAGCAATGGAGATTAAAGTCAAACCGGATGATATGTGGCTGCTTTACTGAACCGGAAATGACGTAACGCTATTATGTGCACAACAGCTATTTGTTTACATGCTGGCTAGGTAGTCATAGCGACCTGTAAACAAACCCTGAAATGGTCTAGGGAGGAGAAGAAATAGGTAATCAAATGAGGGAAATTATGGCACAAAGTATGGCACTCAGCCTTTTTCTTCAAATTGTTTCAGCAGTAGTGCTCCTTCTTCTTTTTCCCTTGTTTCTGGCAGTGAGATAGCACAGCTGATGAATAGCTCCACTACCTCCATATTGTTCTGAGCTCTATCTGTTCAGCCTGCTACTCTTGCACCTACAAATAATCCACCCTCTCTATCCACCTTTAAGACCCACCTTAAGACACACTTGCTTAAAGAAGCATATGAATAGCATTGTGGCTATTCTGAACACATGATACATAAAGCTTGGCCCCCTGCAGACGCACTTACCAGAACTTCCTCCTACTGTCTCTGTACGTTCTCCCTACCTACCAATTAGACTGTAACCTCCTCGGAGCAGGGACTCCTCTTCCTTAATGTCTAAAGCACTTATTCCCATGATCTGTTATTTATATTATCTGTTATTCATTTGATTACCACATGTATTACTGCTGTGAAGCGCTACTGCACCGACACACTTTATTCGAGCAAATACCCAGTATGTACCTGGCAGATACCTGGAATGTGCCGCTTCTCACCTCTGACAAGCCCCGTTGCGTTTGCCTTCCCAGCCTGGGTTCATGCCTGGCTGACGGGCGGCTGATCTGTTAAATGATAATGATTAGGATTTAATAGGCTGCAATGCTTCGCGTGTCTACCAGATGGCATAAATTCATGAATTGTAATGCAGTATATATATATATACTGTGCAGTATTGCAGCCAGCGGGAATAAAATGCTTCAATCCCTGCTTGGAAAATACCTCAATGCACTCGGGCAGAAAACAGTCACAAACCTCAATACACCCGGGTATACCCGAATTCGTGGGACTAGCCGAGCTCGAATAAAGTGTGTCGCCAGTGTATGTACATTAATGGCGCTATATAAATAAAGACATACAATACAATACAATACCTCTTGGACACATATCTTGGCTTCCTGTTCCTGGTTGCCAGTTCAATTTGGTTCTTCAATTTTTATCCAAGCTTGCTTCAAGTTTGTTCTTGATCACTGCCTTTCTTGAGCTTGCCATTTCTGACCACGTTCTTGATCGCTGTGTACCCAAAACACAGCTGGTCTGACCATGCTCCTGATCTCTTCCTACCTAAATCTCAGTTTGTCTGACCATTCTCCTTATCACTGCCTGCCCTGACTTTGGCCTGGGCTGACCAGTGCTTCTGTTCCCAGCTAAACCCAGACATTGTGGCTCTAGCTACTGGAATTCACTCCCTGTCTTGGATTGCAAGTCCCCATATATATGCCTAACATATTGAACTGGCCACATTATGGATTCCACTGGAACAAGCAATGTCATAGCAGAACTGGTAGGTCTCATTCAAACCCTGCAAGTGCAAGTTAATATGCCTCAGTACTGATTGTATTATCTGCAAGCTCTGGCTGCCCTAGCCTCCCGCAGTTCTCCCCACACAAACCTTAGGTGAGCTTAAGATACCACCGCCAGAAATATTTTCTTGAAAATGGGTTGCATCTATTTAGAGGCTTCCTGAATCAGTGCTGACTTAGTTTATAGCGTTAGAGTGGGCCTCATCACAAGCCTTCTGACTGGGGATGCTTTAATGGGTCTTCCCAATTACTGGAACAGTCCAGCCCCCTGTTGGAAAGTCTGGAGGACTTTTAACAAGCAATGACCATTCTGTTTGATGACCCGAATTGAGCTCAGACTTGAGGATTACTGTGACCGAGTCTGCAGCGGAATTCAGTAAATTGGTGGTGGATACTGACTGGTATACAAACTTGATCGTCACATAAACTGGAATAAGTCTAGCCCATCCAACCGGTCTAATTTACTGTTTCCACTTAAACTGCAATAGGGGGATGTAGAAATCCCTGTCCTGGCTATGCTTGACTCTGGAACATCAGGGAAGTACAGAGACACTGAGATAATTCGAAAGCAAGGCCTATCAACTCAATCAAAGGAATATCCCATTATAGTGGAAGCCGTTGACGATCTCTCCGGGCATCAGACTCAATCACCAAAAAGAATATAAAACTAATGGTGTCATCTATTCAGGGACATAAAGAGACTCTATACTTTGATCTTGTCTGTACCATACATTTCCAGTCATACTGGATATGGCATGACTATCACTACACAATTTCCAGATGGTTTGGCATACAAGACATGTCTAATATTTGTCTCCTTTTTGCACCCGATTCTGCCTCACTAAGAAGTGACCTTCCAGGCGATAAACCATTTAAATGTTTGCAGGAATACAAAATGCCAACACAAATGATCCTCGTAGACAATACAAGGGAGCGAATTCTAGGCCAGCTCCTATTCTGAAACAGAAGAGAATTTCCTTGCGGCGACTAATCTAAGAACATGCATGCAGTGAGCGACTAGCACCAACCAGTATGCCCTTATTTTAATACCATTCAAGAAAAAACATTATAATCTGTAAATTGTAAAGTGTCACCTCTATATTCTGTCTGGCCATCTTAAATTGAAATTACTGAGATTCCACCATGATTCATTATCTGTTAGTCAACCTGGAGTTAGACAGACTAAGGTACTTCTCTCTCAAGACTCACCCTTGACATTCTGCTCTTCTGCAAACAATAAGACTCCCCATGTTAAACCATTTGTTGAAAATACTTTTCCAGAACGTAACGCCAAGACCTCAATTAATACGTGAGAGCTAAGATATCCTATTCCCAGAGACATTGAGGATGGCTCAGTACCTGGGAGACTGCAATGGGTACAGTCTAGAAGATAGATCATGGGAAACAGCCTTAATATTCATGTCCCAAACCTCATAAAGGAAATCCTGAAGGAGGACACCTTGGGAGGTTGAGGTACTGTATGGTCCTGAGAGTCCGACTCCATGACCACAGTGCTCCCAGGCAGAACAGATGCAGCGGCCATTATCCGAACATTTCACAATTTGTATTCCTGGGCATACCCAGGTCATGCCGCATGATTTCTTCAAATATTCCCGTGTTAAGATGTGTGTTTACTAGTGTTTTTATCGAGTGCAGAAAATAGCATTTTAGCATTGTCTGCAATACCGTCAAGAAACTCAAGTGGCCGATCGCGAGTTGTTGAATTAAAATTCTAAAAATCTAAGTGCAATTCAACCTGTCTTTTATTGCCGTACAGTTCTGCAAGTGTGTATAATTTTAATTTGAAGATTAACGTTACGAGTTCATACTGTATACTGTATATGGGAAAGAAGTCCTTTATGAGAGTCCTTAGCCATAGACAAATCCTTTAACTGTTGAAGATTAAAAATATTAGCACACACAACAAAAAGTATTTTTAACGAATTAAATGTTGTATTTGTACAGGATAATAAAGGGAAAAGGAATAATACAAACAACGTCGCCTCTTCGTCCGAATGTAAAATATTTATTCCGTGCATGCGTGTATGGTACTATGGGCATCATGCAGTAAGCGACGAATATGTGAAATCGGCAAGCTTACCGATTAGTCATGTTATTGGCGATTTTCCCTCTCCGTATGCAGTAAGTGCCGAATACATTCAAAATCAAGCCGAAAACAAATCCGCCCACTCTCACGATGATTTGCCGATCACACACAGGTGTATCGGCGTGCATGGCGGGGTGCTGTTACATTCGCCAATCAAAAATCTTGCTGAATAAGGCGAACCAAGCATGTATTGGATAGCGCGCCATATTTAAAGGCAACGTGTACTGTTAATCATTCTCTGTGTTGTTGAGAGTGAGAGAGAGAGAGACGCACAGAGCTGGGTGATTTAATATTTGCATATTGACTGAGAGACTTGTTGTGTATTGTGAGAGCTTTGTCCTTTGTTGTTTTGTTTACATCTTTGTCTTGTTTTCAATGTGGAAGTGTTTCGTGTGATTGGCTGTACATTTGTTTTCTGTTTTTTGTGACTGCTGTAAGTATGCCCGGAAAGCGTGGGAAGAGTGATGCTGGTGGGAGTGGTAGTGCTACTCGTGCGAGTACGCGTCAGAGTGAACGTACTGTTCAGGCGAGTGCTGTTGCTAGGAGTGCGAGTGCTGTTGCTGGGAGTGGGAGTGCTGTTGCTGGGAGTGGGAGTGCTGTTGCTGGGAGTGGGAGTGCTTTTGCTGGGAGTGGGAGTGCTGTTGCTGGGAGTGGGAGTGCTGTTGCTGGGAGTGGGAGTGCTGTTGCTGGGAGTGGGAGTTCTGTTGCTGGGAGTGGGAGTGCTGTTGCTGGGAGTGGGAGTGCTGTTGCTGGAAGTGGGAGTGCTGCTGGTGGCTCAGTTGCTGATGGGGTGTCTGGTGGTGGTGTGCTTGCTGGTGGCCAGCTTTTGGAGTCTCTTCCATTGGAAGAAGGAGAGTCCAGTCAGCACCAGCCAAGCTCTGAGCCTAAACCTGGTCGGAAGAAACATGTGGAGAAGCCACGTAATCCTCGCTTCAATGACCAGGAAAATAGAGCTCTTGTCACTGGGATTCTGGAGCACTATGACAGTCTCTATGGACATTTACTATGTAAGTGTACTTTTCCATTTATTCTTCAAATACATGTGATCCTAGGTCATGTGAGTTTTGTTCATATGCAAATATGGGTACAGAATATCTTTCTATGTTAATTAGTGCGGAAACACAGCTTTTTATCATGCGTTACAAGGACAACAAAACTCAGGCGTACAATTTGCGATAACTGCATACAATATTAATGCAACCTTGCTTACATGTATAGGTTTAGTAGTGAATGCTCATGTGCTTCACATATTACACCTAAAACAGCATGTTTGCTTTCTCTTGGAACAGCTAGCAGTGTAGGAAACTGGTGCTTGTATTATTATTAATTAACCTCATATATTGTCTATGTTTTTCAAGCGCGGACAAGTTCATCAAGCAAAAAAGAAATGTGGTGTCAATGCGTGTGGGAATCGTGTCAGGGACAAGCGGAATTGTCACAAGAGATTTGACGATATTAGGACAAAATTAAAGAAGAAAATACAAGACCAACGCGTGCATGCTACTGGCACTGGAGGTGGCCCGCCAGCACAGCGTCTGATATTAACTCCATTGGAGGAGCTGCTTCGGGGAAAATTACTTCCCGTCGTCGTCGAGGGTTTGCCCGGTGACAGGGACATCGGAATTTATCCCTCACAATTTCCACCAGGTGAGAAATGGTACTGTACTAGGCGTGTCGTTGATTACAGTTATTTTAAACATTTACGCTGTTTTTTATAGTGTCTTCCCAATATAAACATACCTACATCTATATATGTATATGTGTGTTTCTATATATAGGAACCATGTTAAAAATGGTTATTGAGGCAAAAAGTGACACTGTGTGCTCATTTGCATGTCATTTCCCAGAATCCCTTGCTGCAGTGGAAGTGCTGTATGCTGGGTGATGCTGGTGAAAGGCGGGGTTGCAGACCTGGCTAAGACATGCAGATGAGCATACAGTTATATTTGCATATATATATATATGTATATGTGTGTCAAATTAGACATATATGTTGTAGTCCTACTAAAAGCAGTAACTAATATACCACGTTGCATTGCGTGGTCATTTGCATGTGAATTCCCACAATGCTTTGCTGCAGTGGAAGCAATTTATGGTGGGCGAAAATGGGGAACAACAGGGTAGCACACATGTGTAACACATACTAATTAGAAATTATTACTAGCTACTGTTGCAGAACATAAATATGTATAATATTAATGTGTATATTATTTATTTCACTCATACAAACACGACATTACTGGCTATTATAATCATGCATCGAATATATTGCATGCAACGGCCTACAAACATCAATTGCACTAACAAATGTCTAGTTGTTTATTAAAAGGTCCATTTTTGCTTTATGTCATATACAGACAGCATAATGAGGCACACGTAGCATATGTTATGTCATTGTGTTCATAACTTGAACACTTCACACGACTATTTAGCTCCTCTACCATTGTGTTAAAGCAGCTGCAATGAATATGTCATCACAGCATACACGTCAACAGAGGCGGTGGGGTTCAGCACACACACAAATTACAGGGTCATCTTACGGTGAACTTTGTTGACACCATTTTCACCTGCTTGAAGTAATTGAAAGGTCTGGCTGATTAGGGTTTTTGGGGGAGGGAATACCGTTCTTACAACCTGAATAGCAAAACTGAAGGTAATCACACTCATGTGAAAGGTTAAGTCTAGGTACTAAATCCCCCAAAAAGTCATTAGTTATGAAACCGTACGTCACACATTCGTTCACTCACATCTATAGTTTAACTGATATCAACACCACATTATCACACACTGCATGTGTTGTGCTGGTCAGTGGCAGCCACATTCAGCCGTGCCACAGCTTCTATTAATGTACCACACATATCCTCTAACAAAAAAGATTATTTTTGCAATATGACCACCTTCATGATAACCATTGTGAATGTTCATCTCATGATAGTTATGTACATTATTATACTGATATGACTACACAATATATGATTTGTATGTACAAATTTAATCATTTTATCCTAACGCATTACTGCAGAAACATAGTATGTTGTATGTTACTGAACTCAAAAGTTCTAAGTACACAGCCATGTACATTGTTAGTACAACTATTTATGTTCACTTTCACACACACATTTTCGCTTAAGGAAATGATGCTGTTAGTTAGTCATAAATACAGAACATACAATAACTGTATGTTCAATATTTACACATGTAAATTTACAACTTATATTATTGTTATATAGTTGCCCCTGGAGGACATGTGTCACCTGAGGCGGAACAAGTGTCTTCACCTGGGTCATGCAGCTCAACACACCTGGAAGGTAAGTGTATGAGGTGGTGGACATATAATATGTTCACTTCTAAATGTTATGTTGTCATGTTCATTATTTGTTTTGCACATGTTCTTTAAATAGGATTACTTAGTGTCAGTGAAAATGAACTTTTTAAACACAACATGTATTGTGTTTGTGAAGTTAAGTATCATGTAGGAGTTGAGAGTTTTGAGCAACTTTTCATTCATTCTTATTTCATACTGAGTCCAAACAGTATTCGTAAGTCAAGGTAGTTTTTAATGTGACGTTATTAAACGTATGGAAACATGTTAGGTGTTACTTATCACACAGTAGAATTACATAGTAAAACAGCAGAGATTAACATGCCATTTCATAATGTGTACATTTATTTATAGCACATGATGATGATGATGATGATGATGATGATGATGATGATGCCACCGTCATAGACACAGAAATACAATCAAGTGACCATGACGAGGTTCCCATTGAAAGAGTTACACAGCCAATTCGTCCATCAAGTAACACATACGATGCAATAGTAGCTTCAGAGGGAAAAATTGTGGAAGCTGAAAATCGTCGCCATTCTGATCTGATGACAGTGCTCCAAAGGATGATTTCACTGCAGGAACAAACGATAACTCAATTGGCACATCTCCACAGAGTCTTCATTGAAGTGCCTAAACAGATGCAAAAAATAAACACTTCATTAGAAGCAATGGTTGTGCAGCAAACACTAGCTAATTACTTGAGAATGACTACTGTACCCAATTTCAACTTCAACACCTCACAGGCAGGATCTTTACATGCTGGTAATTTTTCACCACATGCATCTGATCTTCATTCCCCAGGTCCGAATGTTACCGGTCAAGTAGCAGACATTTCTGTGCAGGTTCCTGACGACATCCTACCGCTGCCATCTGTAGAAAATCAGGAGCTGACACCTACAAAGGAGGCGACAAAAACAAAACAGCACAAGCAGTTACTACTGACCAGGAAAGATGAAACGGACCAACCATGTGTTGTGCACGGTGTACCAACTTGCTCACATGTGTCACTACCCACAAGCCCTGTCGGTGAACAGTCACTGCCCAAAAGCCCTTTCGATGAGTCACTGGCCACAAGCCCTGTTGGTGAGTCACTGCCCACAAGCCCTGTCGGTGAACAGTTACTGCCCAAAAGCCCTGTTGGTGAGTCACTGGCCACAAGCCCTGTTGGTGAGTCACTGCCCACAAGCCCTGTCGGTGAACAGTCACTGCCCAAAAGCCCTGTAGGTGAGTCACTGCCCAAAAGCCCTGTCGGTGAACAGTCACTGCCCAAAAGCCCTGTAGGTGAGTCACTGGCCACAAGCCCTGCCCGTGAAGTGCCAGAGGCCACTCAAAGTGGCTCTGTTGTGGCTAAAGTTGTTGCAAAACGAAAAAGGAAAATCCAAGAGACAACAAGCAGGCCTGTTACTCGCTCGCAAAAGGAATTTTTTTTTTTATAATTCACTAAATATGTCTTTGGCCTTGTTTTGTTGACTTCAGATTATCTAATTAATATTGTATGTATGCTGAAGACTGTGTTGTTTCCAAACTTTCAAGTATGTTCTTGTATACGTGAAGTTTTGGAAATGTTAACAGTCCTAATTAATGAATAATGTTATTAATATTGATGTATTAATCGTCTGTTCAGTAATGGTCCACCAGGAGCCAGTTGCTATGTTTAGAGAAGCTGCCATTGACTTACCTGCAAAACATTGTATTTGGGTGTGTTACTTGATGTAATCATTGCATGTGCATATTATTCACATGCAATTAAAAACACACATCTATTTAACTGCAAACATCTTTCTTGTCCGTGTACAGCAGGATTATGTGTAAAATATTACTTACCTTCGCCTTGCTTGGCCATTGTAATGTTGTCCTTTAATCATTTATGTGTTCTTGTTTCAAGAACATCTGTGAATGTATACTAATATATATGTAGTATGTATGGATATATGTACACACAGACACACACACACACACAGTGTGTGTGTGTGTGTATGTATGTATGTATATATATATATATATATATATATATATATATATATATTGGACTATCTAAACTGGTATAGATGTATTTACAAAAAACATACACTTCATGCTTCCTTGTGAAAACACAGTATTTTACTAATACAGGCCTAATGTTTGTGAACTATACTAACTGTGAGCCTATAACAGTATTGGCCTAAAACAAATGTTTATTACTTAATTCACTCATGTTTATCACCATTTAAATAGGTTTCATACAAGGCCTACTTACTGCCATCAATATGTTGTGTGTACTCCTGCATTATATATATATTATTGGTTTTAACACTACAGCCCTTCTAAATTAAAAAAAAAAACTTTTTTGATGGTAAATCACATTTACCAGACAGGTCAATGCAATAGGCCATAAAAGTTTAAGCCTCTATTATGTTAACCTTTAAATAAATCACACCAATATAAAAATCCCTCTTTACATATAAGCCCTTAAAAGTTGTAATATACACACACAGACATGTAAAGTTTGGTTTTACAGACATATTGTAATATATATAACTATATATATATATATATATATATATATATATATATATATATATATATATATATATATATATATATATATATATATATATATATTACTATATATATATATATATATATATATATATATTTATCTAGATATATATATATATTTATCTAGATATATATATATATATATATATATATATATATATATATATATATATATATATATAGATATATATACTACAATATACATATACCTATACATATACTACAATATACATATACACATTATATATATATATATATATTTATGAGACAGAGATATATATATATCTACATATACACACGTACTTAAACTGATGCAGACAGGGAGTTAACCAGACTTTCAAATACACACAGAAATTTATGAGGAAAAAAAACATTTACTTTTGCAGGTGTGTATGTATTTCATTATATGGCTGTGTAAGCACTATTTTCAGACAGTGGTCAATGTTATTTTTCCTCAACCCACAATGTTTCTTAATTAAAAGTCTACCAATGTTTTGAGAAAGTAGATAACATTTGCTACATGTTGGTCAGAAAAATGGCTATCACAAACCACAAATGTGAAACCAATTATTTCTACACATCCAATTGGTGCTTCAAACAAGGAGTACAAGTTGAAACTTTTTATGACCTTGAAAAGGAAAGACAGCAAATAGTTATCATTTGAACCGTTTCATTCTTATGAACAAAGAACAGAGAACTGCAGACATCTTTTCTGTTAATCTACAATGGCTGATGAATTATTAAAAAATATGCATCCGCACAGAGGCTACAAATTCATGATAGCAGAAGCGATTTTGTCCGCTTCGGGACACAAAGCCAACACGGGACAAATCTATGATTTGATTAGAGCCAAGTATCCTTATTACCAAGAACCTGGGCATGCGCGAAATTTTAAATCCTCAGTAAGATTCACTTTATCAACTAATGACTGTTTTGAACGTGTGCAGGATAAGCTACAAGACAGGTATGGTTTTTGGAAGATTGCTAAGGAAAAACATTTCACCGTGGACGAGGGCACACATATTGTGCTAAATGGCATATTTATTCCTAATGCCAATAGCAATGGATCCGCTACTATTGTTCCGTGTGAATCGATACCTGCTGCAATATCTGCACCCTCCATTCCTGAAACCCACATTGTACAAGAACATAACTACTATGATTATGTACCAAGCCTTTCAGCTGAAAATGCATTGGAATGGGTACCCGAAGAAATGAACCTACCTCCGGACCAATTGTTTGAAGAAAGCTGTGGCGATTCCTATGAGCGCTTCATGGAGGAGATGTGTGTCATACAGGATTCAGCGTTTGGGTCAAGCGTGGATGCAAATGCCTTGGTTTTCTGGAGCGACCAGTTGCAGGCAGACGAAGTGTTAATTCTACAAGAATGGTAAATATAACAATCGTTATGCGTTGACTCAGCGTTTAAATTATTTTTTTTTTTTCTAACCACCATTTTCACTTTAAATGCGTGGATACAGCGTAACATTGCAGACTGCATAACATGTAGCGAACACAAACAAATTGTTTCCTATTACAATATAGTAGAACCTGAAAGAGTAGTACACATTGCTGACGGAATAAATATACGTACTTTCCTATCCCTTTAAACATATTAGCAACATGTTACCATAACTCTAACACATACCTGTTTTGTTATCATGCAACATCTACAAAATAAAAGACCGGGTCCACCACGTATGACGTGGGACACTTGTCATGTGCCAAGGCGTCCTTAAAAAGGATTACGGATGTAAGTCCCGCCCCCAAGCGACGTGCGCGCGTCAAAGCCTATTGGCTGTGTTGTTTTATTATAGTTACGGTAACTGCACTGTGTCATGCGTGTGGCTCAGTGTTTGTGGGCGTACTCAGGGCGTTAGCCGAATGTTAATTGAGTGGGAGGAGTGTTTGCGTGCGCTTCACGCTGGCTTAACATGACGTCACACGTATTGCATTTGCGCATTGTGTTATCGGCCGTGCTTTCTGTCCACACACACATCTGTTTAAAAAGAATACAGATGTACTCGTTTAGAACGAATGTAGTTTCGCCTTCATTGTATTTGAAATAAATATTTTATGGTTAATGGTATTTTCAACATGTATTGAAGGCACAACGTACGCATTGTTTTGCGCATGCGCTAACAGTTAGTCGACCCAAGCGTGAAGTGCGTGCGCACACTAAGATGTGCGCGCACATTTTTCAGTATACAGGCAACGTTAACTTCATATACATAGTTATGCCTGCTACTAATTTAATGAAAGATTACATAATGATGTACACTTGTACTTCTAACATATAAGTGACTGACGTGTGTATCTACACAATCATATAGAGCTGTGTAACGCGTTGTCACGGATACATATATAGTAAGGTGCCATCTTTGACCATCATGTGTTTGCTGTATTTCAGAGATGTCGGGGAAGATACAATCGGATCAATGTATGATTTCAGAAGAGTCTACCTTTATATGAGATGATTGTGAGGAGGAGCCACCGACTACTATACTACATATGGAACTAATTTTATATTGCTTGCAGCGCTTATTAACAAACAATTAAAAATGTGATACCCTTATGCCTATATTGCATAAGCACTTAATTAACATAATGATGTTGCAAAAGAGTGCCTCATGAATTTTTCTTGAGTGTTCTTTAATTACTACTAACATTTTATGGCATGGTTTGTTTTATATATAACAACCATTCCCACTCTGCTAACACATTTGTGTATTCTATTGTGTAATGGAACGTATGACTGTCGAAACTATGTAACAATAATAATAATAATAATATGAGCATGTTCAGACTCCCCTGCTTCAAACTCTCAGTGCCAGTGTGTGTCTTTACTCACTGAGCCACTCCTTCTCCCAATGTAAAGGACACTTACAACCAACTAGCCATTTATTGTTAAAAATCTCTTGTTACATGGGTATGTTGATAAAATGGTTTGGGACTGTAGCAAATAATGTTATTGGCTAGATGTTGTGGTCCCCTACAATGCATGATGTTCTGAATATTACATCAACATCATGTAATGAAGTACGTTTCTGTGTATATTTCATTTACCTAACTAACTATAGTTTACTGTGTTTATTAAACGTTCTATAAATAAATAGTACAGTCAATATGATGATATAAGCTACCATAATAAACCTGCTGTTATCATTTGTCGATGTTATACATGGATCCTACACAAATTGATACAGACACAAACAGTTGTCTTAAAAAGTGTGCCTATGCTAATGTGCACGTGATTGACGTTTATATTTACAGAATACTTGATAATTATCATCATGATAATGATGAAGTGACGTGAATGACATTCCAAATATATTACCAACATTGTCATTGTGGGAAATTAGAAATGCAAAATTACAGTAACATTTGCGACAAAATTGTGGTTTTGTTTACACTTTGACACTTGTTACATGTAGGTCACATCCACACACGTGTGACTTATACATACACATGTCACAAATTTTAATTAATGTTGACTATTAATTTCTAGCATTAATAATCACATAAATTGCTAAATATAAGATGTACTACGCATTGTTGTGATTACAGGCATTCATGCATGGAGTGTTATGATCAGTCAATTGCATCCGTGATGAATGAGCTCCCGTAAGTAAACAAATAAGTACAGTTATCCCCTTTTCTCCAAACACCTCTATATTACATTAATGGAATTTATAAGGGAACATACATAAAATGTGATGAAATGGGAGTAATCATTTTCTAATACAATGCACATGAAACCTCAATAGTAGCTAAATGCATATACATGATACAGAAAGTACATGTATGTTACATTTTTCTTTAAACCAATATGTTGTGTTTTTACTTCAAATACTTACACGAATATTGAGGTATGCACATCTTATGACAGATGTCAGCAAATATACATACCATGATCAGTCATACTGGAGATATACCTATAATGCAATGGAACAATATATAAATTGCAAACATTGACATGCCATCTTCAGTACCGTAAGCAACACAGCAAAGTGTGTATTTGGTGTTAAATGTGCAACACCATGTATATTTAATGACATTCAAAATGTAAAGCAGCCTGGTGTACACATCATATGGATGTACATGTTACACTGCACCAATAACATTGTATGTAAGCATACTAGAAGAATGAATGACTATGGCCATACTATGTGTATTGTGTTTGCATAAGGAACAACACAATGCTAAAATATTACTGCTTTGTTACCCCAGTTGTATTCACATACACATAACTAATGTACAATTGAAGAGGGATTATATAACCTGTGCAACAGAAACATACCGGTGCCACATCCCTTTGTGCACACAGCAGAGAAAAGAAAGGTGTGCAACCCATATTCATATGTGTCCTAACAGAAGGTTATATAAAAAAACATTATTGTTAATATAACATAATTTAACTATAAAAGTAGTACTAGGAACATATATGTTTTTACTTACAAGAAAAAAATGAATTGATGAGATTCTGGCGTGTCTGGCCACCACTGGCTGTTTGTTCATTTTTAGCAGCTACATGGGTGGGATGCTCGTCTACCAAAGTCTCAGCTAGGTCTGATTGTACATTGTGCCTGAGTGCAACATTGTGCAAAATGCAACAGGCAAGGATAATATCAGACACTTTTTGAGGCTTGTATAGAAGAGCCTCACCAGTTCTGTCCAGACACCTAAATCTGGTCTTCAGTAGGCCAAATGTCCTCTCTATAACAGATCTTGTAGAGATATGAGCTGCATTGTACCTCTCCTCTGCTTCAGTTTGAGGGTTTAGCACCGGAGTCAAGAGCCACGGCCTAATTCCGTATCCTGATTCACCTATAATGAATGGAGCACACATAAGCTTACATTAGTGATAAGATTCTACAATGACAACATTCCTAAAGAAAAATGTGTTTTCTGTTAGAACATCTAAATCTGTACTCACCCAGCAACCAACCATGTTCAAAATGTCCCTCTTCGAACGCATGGAAGACTGAAGAGTTCCTCAGGATAGAGGAATCGTGACTGGAACCAGGGAATTTGGGTACCACATGCATTATCCTCATCGTGGCATCACATACCACCTGTACATTGAGTGAATGGTAGTGCTTACGATTGCGGTAAACATGCTAACTCTGACTAGGTGCAATCAAAGCAACATGTGTGCAATCGATTGCACCCAGCACACATGGTATCCCTGCTATATTATAAAAGCCATTCCTGACTTCCAGCCACTCTGTTGCCTCTGTAGGAAAATGAATATAATTCCTAGCGCGTCTATTGAGTGCATAGAGAAACTGGGTAAAGGCCCGCGAGGATGTAGATTGCGAGACCCCGCCCACTATGCCCACAGTTGTCTGGAATGACGCGGAAGCAAGATAATGTAATGAGCACAGCATTTAACAAGCCAACGACTCCTTAGGAAGTGACGTAGCGTCACGAAACGCGTAGAGAGGAGGAGCCTAGTACAGTGCACGTTGTAAGCTGTCACCTGCGTTGCATCTCGTGGTGTGGGGAGAACTTCAGGCGCTGCGCCGCTGACGTCATCGGTTGGCGCGCGACGTCGTGAACAACACACCATCGAGTGGACACAGGCTGCGGACGGCATTCTTGAGCAGCATGTTTGCCCTCGCAAAATGTGAGTGTAACATCGCTGCTTTTTAACATTGTTAAATAAAATTTGCGGAGTACACTAGGCTGTCTTTCAATTTTCTCCAACCACGGTTGTTGCGGTGTATGCTGCTACTGGGACGACGCAGACCGAGTTGAAGAGAGCCACCTTAGGAACCACGAGGGGCCCGTGGAGATCAAGGTGGAGGAAGAGAGCCAAAGAACAGATTCTCTCCCCCGAATGAACAAGAAAATATCCTGTAAGTAGGGATTTTCCTCTTCAGGTTGGGGCAATTGAGTCTGTATACTGCGCAATGGTGTGTTTTCTTTATCTGTTATTGCAGACAACATAAGGGAACACGCCTAGAGGAAAATCTACCTCACATTGTTGATGAATCATTCTACCACCAGGACTGACTTTTCAAACAGGACTGTCTTTCGATATGGTACTGTAATTATCATCACCATACTTTGCGCCGGGGACATTTTTTGTATTTGTATCTGTATGATATTGGATTTGAACAATCCATTGTTTATTGCCCCCTTGGCTGCATATGTAATCACATTGTAATCACTCAATTGTTGTTATCACACCAATTAGTCTATCACTTGGATCAAGCGCTGGTAGAGAGTTTTTTTAGTTAGTTTTGTATTCACAACCCTGAACAAAGTGATTGATTACAGGAGAATGGGCTGATCTGTAGCTTACTGTAGCTAATCACTTGTCTGTGTGCATATTGTATTGATGCACATACTTTATTGTTTAGAAAAAAAACATTTTTTTTTTAAACGGCAAATTGAACTGCAGCTTTAAACTTAATACTGTACTGTACATTATATTTACCTTCATTATAAACTTAGACAAACGGGTGGAGATGAGCCACTGTCACTCCTGTAGTCTGCATTATAGTTGACAGGTGACAGCTCGGCTGCTACACCTGTAGTTGACAGCTGATGAAGCTCGTAATCATGTTGGTACACGTAAGCATGCTGGTACGTGTAATCTGGTTGGGAATCAGGCTCAGGCTGGACATTTTGTGGGTAATCTGGCTAGCAAGGATTGCCATTTACCAGGTTTACACTGACAGTCGGACCGTTATTGTAAGCCGGTGCTGGTGCTGACGCTGTTGCTGGCACTGTTGCCGGCGCTGGCACATTGCTGGACTGGGATAGACAATTCTTATATGGATTAAACTTGACCTTTCTCCTTTTGCAGTTGCCATGATCAAACATACTGTAAAAATCTGGGACCATACACCAATACCCTCTTCTATCTCCCAGTGGTGGGGCAATGTGAAAAAAACAATGTTCTTCAGTTAAGGTTTGTCTTAATGAATGCTTCCACCCATGAACGTCAGGTGAAAATTTGTAAAAATCATAGTTTGAAATGAAATATTCATATATTTCTGATAAATTCACCATCTTATCTGTTGCAGCATTAATTGCAGAACATATTAAAAATGCATAACTACAGTCAGGTTTTTTTTATACATGTATGGAGTACACATGGTGTTCAGTCCAGTCAGCAATTGTGCAGGGATAAGAATGTAGAAAAAATCCCACAGTATTGTGTTTTAGAGATTTTTATTATGAAACGCCTAAATTTGATAACATCTTCAGCATCTTCAAGGACCAAGATCGATTCACAATGGATCACTGTGGTACTGTAGACTTGGTTTTTATCTGTTTTTTAAACACCTGCAAATTGACACACTAGCACAGTACTTACATTACACATTTCAATGCATTCATTTCTGCCACCTGGCGGATACGTGAAGAATTGCACCCAAAGAAATCAGAATCCAGGTAATTCAAGGAAATCAACTGTGGTAAACACAGATGTGACTGGTCTGATAGGCGTCATTCCTGGCAGCGTCCACGGAAGAATAACACGTGAATCCTGCATGGAATACAGCAGAGTTTACGAAAATGGCTCTGTGAAATGTTCAGATAACTGCCGCTGCATCTGTAAGTCTTGTAAAGAGTTAGAGCAGCTGCTGAATTGCTCCACTGCTCCGGTATTATTCTGAATTCTACATGCACCCTGCTACTCCTACACCTATAAACAATCAACTTCTAGGCACATCCCTTGGCTTCCTTTATACACAGGCTGTTTCATGTACCTATGGTCAGTTATTTTTTTTTTTTAATTTTGATCCAGCTGTGCTTCATATCTGTTCCTGATCATTGCTTGTCATGACCCCAACATGTCTGACCACTCCCCTGATTGCTGCCTGCCCTGACCTCAGCTTGTATGATCATTGACTTGAAGGGCAGTTAGGGCAAAATCGAGCTCTAATACTCCTTATTTGAGCTTATTGAATCTCCTCCAAAGTCCTGTGTAATATGATTTACATATATATATAACCCCCTTTCCCTATGTGAAACCATGGGCGACTACGTGTGCTGCTATTACCTGTGAGGCTCACAGAAGACAAAAGCCTCCGTTTCTGGGGAGCCTGGCTACTATATCACGCAGTGCTGCCCCTCCACCTATGAGGATCCCAGCGTAAGCGAGATTACTCCTCATAGGAAACAATACAGGGATTTACAGACCTGTAAGCCTGACTTCAATAGTAGGGAAACTACTTGAAGGTTTAATACGGGATAATATTCAGGAATACCTAATGGAAAACAAAATTATTAGTAATAGTCAGCATGGATTTATGAAGGATAGATCTTGCCAAACTAACCTTATTTGTTTCTTTGAGGAGGTAAGTAGGAATTTAGACAAGGGTAATGCAGTTGATGTGGTCTACTTAGATTTTGCAAAGGCTTTTGATACGGTTTCACACAAGAGGTTGGTGTACAAAATAAAGAAAATTGGACTCAGTAATAATATATGCACCTGGATTGAAAACTGGTTAAAGGACAGACAACAGAGGGTTGTCATAAATGGAACTTTTTCAGGTTGGGCTAAAGTAGTGAGTTGTGTACCTCAAGGATCGGTACTGGGACCCCTGCTTTTTAACTTGTTTATTAATGACCTTGAGTTTGGGATCGAGAGTAAAGTCTCCATCTTTGCTGATGATACTAAATTGTGTAAGGTAATAGAATCAGAGCAGGATGTAATTTCTCTTCAGAAGGACTTGGAGAGACTGGAAACGTGGGCAGGTAAATGGCAAATGAGGTTTAATACAGATAAATGTAAGGTTATGCATTTGGGATGCAAGAATAAAAAGGCGACTTACAAATTAAATGGAGATATATTGGGGGAATCCTTGATGGAGAAGGATTTAGGAGTGCTTGCAGACAGCAGGTTTGGCAATAGTGCCCAGTGTCATGCAGTAGCTGCAAAGACAAACAAGATCTTATCTTGCATCAAACGGGCAATGGATGGAAGGGAAGTAAACATAATTATGCCCCTTTACAAAGCATTAGTAAGCATTAGTAAGACCACAACTTGAATATGGAGTACAATTTTGGGCACCAATCCTAAGAAAAGACATTATGGAACTAGAGAGAGTGCAGAGAAGAGCCACCAAATTAATAAAGGGGATGGACATTCTAACTTATGAGGAGAGGCTAGCTAAATTAGATTTATTTACATTACAAAAGAGGCGTCTAAGAGGGGATATGATAACTATATACAAATATATTCAGGGACAATACAAGGAGCTTTCAAAAGAACTATTCATCCCACGGGCAGTACAAAGGACTCGGGGCCATCCCTTAAGGTTGGAGGAAAGGAAATTTCACCAGCAACAAAGGAAAGGGTTCTTTACAGTAAGGGCAGTTAAAATGTGGAATTCATTACCCATGGAGACTGTGATGGCAGATACAATAGATGGGAAAGGTATACAGGGATATTCCAAATAAGTATACATGGGAAGGATGTTGATCCAGGGATTAATCCGATTGCCAATTCTTGGAGTCAGGAAGGAATTAATTTTTCCCCTTAATGGGTTTTTTTGTTTGCCTTCCTCTGGATCAATAAGTAAGTATAGATATAGAATAGAGTATCTGTTGTCTACATTTAGCATAGGTTGAACTTGATGGACGTACGTCTTTTTTCAAACTCATTTACTATGTAACTATGTAACTATGTAATATACTCAGCAATAAATATCACACCAGATATTATATAACTTGTATTTACTATTGTCCCACAGCATGGCAAATAATACAGTACACACAATACAATAAAAGTAGTACCACTGTGATGACCCAATGTCCCTCCTCCAGTCCCAGAAGCATGCCCCAATGTGTGTGAAGGTAGCGCTACCCTCCCTGAAGTGTGGTGGTGCATCGTGGTTCCCCCCTTTCTTTGATCAAGGAATTAGGGGGATCCTCCGTTAACAGAGCCACATTCGTGGTCCCACGATATGGGGGTCTGCAAAATTCCCCTCGCCGTATGGTCATGTGTGGTCTCATCTGAAGGCCACAGGTCACCGTGTTGATGTCCGTTCCATGGTGCAGTGGTGTGGGTTGTGGATCTCTAGGAGGGAGGGTCCTATCTAGAGCCTTCCCTACAATACTGATCTCAGTAGGGATCGGGGGCCTAACTGGGACCTTAGGGCAAAGATCTAACCTTGTCCAGGGGCTTACTTGCTCCCTGGACACATCCGTCCTCCTTGCGGCTCCCTCAGGATTGATTCGCAGGATCTGAGTCTGTGGAGGAAATCCTGTTCCAAAAGCCCACCCTTCCAGCATTGCCAATCCCATAATGTCCGCCACAGCACACAGTCCCATAGAGATGCATGCAGCACCAACCCAAGATGGCCACTGCAAATTTCTCCTAAGCTCATTATCCGTCAGAGCCTCGGACCACCCAGGGCACAAGCGGGCCGATGCATGGCATCTCCCCCTGCTCTGGGCAGGTAAGTAGGATCCCGCTACACCCTCCCCATGGTGAAAACTCTGTCGTCCCTGCATGAGAAATGTATATGCTACTAACATTTCTTTATATAATGAAAATACATATCATATATATAACTTAACTCAGTATACAACATCATTAAACAATATTAAAGATTTTGTCCAGCACCGTCATTATGAATGCAAACCTGCTCCGCGACAACAGCTGAGACTTAAAATGGGGTGCCCCTAGCAAATCATATGCCTTTCTTGTTGGAGGGCATCTCACTCTGACTTCGACGAGTTAATTCCTCAGCATCTTCTTGGTTAGAGAGTCTACCATTGGCCTGAGGCCAAGGCCCTCTCATAAAGTGTGACTCTTGGTTTTAACAGTCTCTTTTAGGGGTGAAACTCAGACTCTCTGGGTCAAGAGGCTGGGTTGTGGAACTGGAGATGTCACTTGACTGACAGGACCATTACCCGATTCTTCCTCTGGTGCTGCCCACCAGTCCCCACTAGTATTGGAAGAAACTCCTTCTATTGGATCCTGATTCTCTTCAATTAAGGGATCCGTAATCCGGCTGGGGTCTTCCCATTCCATTGGTGACATTATAGCCGCCAGATCGAGATTATTCCCCCCTACTTGAAGAATTGGTAGCAGATGGTTCCGGTGCCATACTTTTACTCTGCCCTCCGAATCCTTTATATGATAGAAAGGGAGCCCAGGCATCTGCGACTCCATTTCGTAGGGAGCCTCTCGCCATCAGTCAATTAACTTGTGCTTCCCTGTTACTCCCAGGTTCCACAAGAGAACTTTGTCCCTAGGCCGAAGTTTCCGATATCGTACTTTGCATTCATATCTCCTCTTGTTATTTTGATTCAGTTTGGCGGTGGCTTCTTCCGCCAACTGATGTACCCTGTAGAGGTTATTTTTTAATCTTTTGACGTATTGATAGGGGGTCATGCTTGGAATCCCCTCAGTAGACACTCTTAGGACCTCATGCAGGAAAGTCCAATAGAAATTATCGTCCGGGTTTTGAACTCGCCATTTTTTTGCCGTGTTGCTCTCAGAAACAGGGCCGCCAAAAGGGGGGGACAAAAGGTACGGGCAGCGGCCCGTTATATATATTTTTTAAATGTCACCGACCCCCCAGTCACTATCACCCACCCCCCAATCACTGTCACCCACCCAATCACTATCCCACCACCCACTATCACTAACCCACCCACCCAGTCACTAACCCACACACTAACCTACCCACCCAGTCACTAACCCAACCACTAAAACTAACCCGCCCAGTCACAAACCCACCCACCAACCCAGTCACTCACTCACCCACCCAGTCACTCACTCACCCACCCACTCACCCAACCACCCAGTCACTCACCCACCCAGTCACTCACCCACCCACCCAGTCACTTATCCACCCACCCAGTCACTCACTCACCCACCCAGTCACTCACCCACCCAGTCACTCACACACCCAGGCAGTCAGTCACCCACCCAAGCAATCAGTCACCCACCCAGGCAGGCAGTCACCTTTCTTTTGTTGAAAATATAAAAATAAACAGGTTGCATTGTAATGTTTTTTCCTGTATCACAATAAGAAAACAGTTAAGTAAAAGTTGCACGCTAAAAAATATTTTTTTGTGGTAGGTGCACTATGGGTTGGAGGCGGGACTGCTCCTTTCTTTTGTCCTGGGCCCCATGATTTCTGTTGGTGGCCATGTGCAGAAAGGCACGAATACCAGTGAGAGCAATATTTCCAAACATGGCGAGTTGCCGGCACCGAGATGATCTGCCCTCCGATAAGGGCTCACCTGGCGACTTGTATCTGTTGGCGACTTGTATCTGCTGCAGAGAGAGCCGACTCTCTCTGCGAAAATCTCACCAGAAATATAAATATTTTAACATTTACATTTCATTACTAGTGTATGTGAGCAGAGGGTCTCCGGAGCAGAAACGCGTTGGTTTGAGTTCCGGGGACCCCCAGCTTCCCGAGATATAGGCCCCATTATGGGATGCCGGTATCTCCTATGCATTGAAATGTCCCGATCACGTGACGCAAGATATTTCCATGCATGGTAGATACCGGCACACCATAACGAGACATGTATCTCGGGAATTAGGGGTCCCGGAACTTGAAATCAATGTGGTTCAGCTCCGGAGTCCCCCTGCTCTTCTACACTAATAATAAAATTTAAATGTAAAAATATTTAGTAAGCACCAATACACAACCCACCCCCTGTGTCCCCCCATAAAAACATTATTTATTATTTTTCATACACGATTAATACCACAGGCCAGTGGGGGTCCCCGGTGGTCCAGAGAGGGTGTCCACTGGCCCCAAAGTGCACCCTGGGGGTACCCACTGGTGTCTGGCAGCCTCCGTGTGGTCCCCGCTAGGCTCCGTGGGCCTCCAGGTAGTCTCCACGGGTGTCTGGAGGCCCTTGGGTGTCCCTGCAGGTCCCCGGGGCCCCCAAAGCTGCAGGGCCCCCGGTTCTTCCCCTCAGGTGTCCCACATGGGTCCTCAGGTGGTCCCCGTGGGTGGTCGGGGGTCCTCGGGTTGTCCCTGTGGGTCCCCACAGGCCTGAGGTACCATTCCTGTATGTAAAAAATAAAACATGTCCTACATTTCAATCAAGCCACTCCCCCCCCCCACCACCACCATTATATATAGCATTATTAGGCTGAGAAGGGGTTATCTCCTTGTTTGTGCCCCACACATCTTCCACATCTCTGGGAGCTATGCGTCTGGAGTGTTCTCGGAATGGTAGTGGCGTCGCTCAGTCAAAGTGTTGGGCACTTCTGCTACACTGGCGACACACTTTATTCGAGCTTGGCTAGTCCCACGAATTCGGGTATACCCGGGTGTATTGAGGTTTGTGACTGTTTTCTGCCCGAGTGCATTGAGGTATTTTCCAAGCAGGGATTGAAGCATTTTATTCCCGCTGGCTGCAATACTGCACAGTATATATATATATACTGCATTACAATTCATGAATTTATGCCATCTGGTAGACACGCGAAGCATTGCAGCCTATTAAATCCTAATCATTATCATTTAACAGATCAGCCGCCCATCAGCCAGGCATGAACCCAGGCTGGGAAGGCAAATGCAACGGGGCTTGTCAGAGGTGAGGAGCGGCGCATTCCAGGTATCTGCCAGGTACATACCGGGTATTTGCTCGAATAAAGTGTGTCGGTGCAGTACAGCCCACATCTATTTTACTGGTGGACAACACCTCTTTGCGCCCGACCAGCTTTTCACAGATCTGCTTCTTCCACTCTGGTGTCTCACACAGTAGGGGTGTCTCACACATTAACATCGTTTACATGAACAAGGGGTTCTACTTGAGTAACTGGGTACATTCTGCCCAGTACTTGACCGACATCAAACCGAATAGGGTGAAGCGAGATATTTTGGATGGACACAGTGAACCGACGTGGAAGCGAAGACTTCCACTCCTTCATTTCTAGCACCACTTTGAACCTACTATGTGCATTCTCTTCAAGCGTGGTTTCCAGGGAAAAGTACCAATCCCTCTCATCACGGACAGGGTAGTTAGGTACAGCCGCCATATGCCTCACTCCCCCTGGTGGAATCTCTTTCAACCCCTTATCAGGCCGAAGAACTGTCCAAACCCTTCTTGTGCAGAAATTCGATAGCACTCTTCCTTGAAGGCAGGATGGACCCGCAGGGATGACAAGGGAAATTCCCCGGCTTCTTTAAGGTACGCCTGGATCAAGGATCACACCACATCAGCATTGGTCCCTAGTATGATGGGAAAATTTGGATGTTCCCTTGGTTCAGGACACACCAATGCTTTAACTTCCATGGGGTGAATCTTGTTTGTGTTAAGCTGCGGGATGTTCCAGTCTCCCTTGAATTGTTTGTGGGGTAGTTTTCACTACTGAGGCCCCATAATGTCATTATCTCCGCTGACTGCAGAGGCAGATGCCGGAGGTGTAGATCATAGAAAGAACGGTAGATGATCATCACTTGAGAACCAGTGTCCAGCAAAGGGGAGGTATAGATTCCCTCAACTGTTACTCTCACTATAGCCGCAGGTCCTACTCGGGTATAGACCTAATGTTGGCACTCTTTTTCGGGACTAGGCAAAGGGGCACTCTCTGAGGATGTGGACGGCTGCTCCACCGGGTGAACGGTGAATGCCAGGGCATCGGGACTGGGGGTCCCTGACTTTTTACAGTCCATTTCAAAGTGACCTTCTCTGTTGCAGGTATAACAGCAGACACCTCGGGTTGTCCTGAGCTGGGGTTGTGGACCAAGCGCTGAGGTGTCTGGGGGGTCTGGCGTGGATGGTCCTGGTGGGTACTCTCCTCAGGATTGTACTTCGCACTAGGCTCCCTGGATGGAGCCACTTTACTCTCTCCATTAGGAGACTCCCGAGACATCTTGGGAGTATGGAATCGCACTTGTACCTTCTGCTTCTTTATTTGACCTAACAACTCCATAAAGCAAGGGGGTTTCTCTGCCCAAAAGGCGCATCACAGCATAAGGGCTATAGGATGAGAGGGTAAGGATCCTTTCAGAAGCTGCTTGAATCAGTACTCACCCACGACTGATGCAGCAATTACTTTCTTTGAGAGTAAATTCCACAATGCTAGCTGGCTTCCAAGCAAGACCATTCCTTGAGCACTTGCAGGGTATAATCTTTCCAATCCTCAAACTCTTCTTCCCCTGCAGGTGTGGGTAATACCCCAGAGAAAGCTTTCAACTTGTGTTATTGGTGTGAATGTGAGGACTGCGCTAGGCCATCCACCAGTTGCTGTATTAGTTCTCCGAGCTCTGAGCCTCCAGACAAGCAGTGACTGTGAACTGACCCTGGACTAGCTTAATTCTTACTGTGGCTATCAGAGGGGTAGAATGGTTCAGCACCCAAAAGCACCTCAGGGGCCTTTCTGGGACTAAAATCCACCATCTTTATCATGAGGTTGGGGTATATGAGCAGGCAACCACTGGCGGAGCTCCAGGAAATTGCAGGGCCCAGGGGTAACTAGAACTACGCTCCATATGTATATAGGATCCCATTTTCAGCCCAGGGATCGGACCGTAGCTAACCCAGGAAACCGCCTCAAGGATGGATAGACTTGGTGTGGGGCAATGGTGCTGGGACGTTCCCAACTGCGACCACATGGCAGGGAGACTCTTGAAGCTAAACAGCCAACTGACGGACCTCAAGTCTGGACAGTACGAGCATGGTTCTTATTAATTTTGCTCTACTTTTCTCGGGCACCCCAGGTCTGAATCTTAGCAGCACCGCCAAATGTAACCCCTTTCCCTATGCCTATGGGAAACCGCGGGCGATTAAGCGTGCTTCTATTACATGTGAGGCTCACAGAAGACCAAAGCCTCTGCTTCTGGGGAGTCTGGGGTGCTACATCTCGCGATGCAGCGCCTCCACCTATGAGGATCCAGTGTAAGCGGGATTACTTCTCATAGGAAACAATACACTCAGCAATAAAAAATATCACACCAGATATTATATAACTCATATTTACTGTGGTCCCACAGCATGACAAATAATACAGTACACACAATACAATAACAGTAGTACTAGTGTGGTGACCCAATGTCCCTCCTCCAGTCCCAGGATCACACCTCACCCCAATGTGTGGGAAGGTAGCGCTATCCTCCCTGAAGTGTGGTGGTGCATGTGGTACCTTCCTTGCTACGACCAGGGAATTAAGGGGATCCTCCGTTTACAGATCCGCATTCGTGGTCCCATGATTCGGGATCTGCAAAATTCCCCTCACGCCTTACAGGTGGTGGTCCCGTGCGGTCTCGACCGAAGGCCGCATGCCGCCGCATGGACGTCTGTCTGATGGCTCTGTGGCATGGGTTGTGGATCTCTACGAGGGAGGGTCCCTATCTAAGGCCTTCCCTAAAATACTACTCTTAGTAGGGATATGGGCCTAACTGGGGCCTTATGGCAAAGTTCTGGCATAGTCCAGGGGCTTTCTTGCTCCATGGACACATCCGTCCTCCTTGCTGGCTCCCTCAGGACTGATTCGCGGGCTCTCAGTCCGTGGAGGAAATCCTGCTCCAAAAGATCTCCCTTCTGGCGTCGCCAAGCCCAAAATGGCCACCGCAGCACACAGTCCCATAGAGATGCATATGGCGCCACCCCCAAGATGGCCACCGCAACTTTCTCCCAAGCTCCTGATCCGACAGAGCCTCCGACCACCCAGGGCACCAGTGGGACGATGCAGGTCAGCGCCCCCTCCTCTGGCAGGTAAGGGGGACCCGCTACATATATATATATATATATATATATATATATATATATATATACACATATATATATATATGAGATATTACCAGATGGAGGTCCAGCAACAAAGAGACAGCACACCAGGGGTATATTCAAAATAGTATGTATTGTAGAAACATACAGGCACCTCTGGTAATATCTCATCTATTTGATTTTTTATGGGACTAGCATCTGGATACCTTGTGACATGTGAGTGCTGGTTGTTGCATTTATCTCTCTCTCTCTCTCTCTCTCTCTCTCTCTCTCTCTCTCTTTATATATATATATATATATATATATATATATATATATATGTATATAACAAACAAATGACTGCGCCTATAGATAGGTATATATAAAAATATTTTAAAAATTATACATATGTAAATATTCTATTGTATAAAATATATTGTATTGCCCCTATTGTATGGCTATCAAAATGAAAGTTAAAAATGATATATTCTATGATTTTGGTATTAATGATGTAACAACCAAAGAATGAATAATATATAGAATATATGTATTATCCTAATATATATATATATATATATATATATATATATATATATATATATATATATATATATATATATATATATATATATTGAGTGTAATGCTAGTGTATATAAATACACCAATATTGTGTATATGAATAAATAAATGAATAGCAATTATGGGACATATAAAATAAATGAGATATTCAATATGAAAAACATAAACATAAGTGGATAATAAAACAAAAAAACATAAGTGGATAATGTCCATAAGATGATAATCTCAGATGAATGATGACACTTTAGACAGGATACTGGCAGCCTTCAACATAGAACCAACGAACTCCCAATAGATCTGTATAAAAATGAAAAAAATGAAAAAAATCCCCTGATTTAATCACCTAATGTAAAGAAACGCGTAGGGTGGACACTGTATTGCTAGTGAGAGCACACTGCACCATACCTTTTGATATCCTGGACTCCAAGACGCTGACGGCTACCATTCTACGGCTTCCCGCTTTACTCAGTCCTGCCTGGAACCTATTGCACTTGAGGATTGTTCCCGGAGGACATCAAGGGCCTTATTCAGAGAGGGTTCATAAAAATTATCGCCAGGGCATTTAAAATTACGTTTTTTTGGGTGTTGCTATGACGGTATTCAGAAAGGCTCGATTACCTGTGATAGCAAAATTCCCAAAACGGGCGAGTTGCTGCCAGCGAGAACATCAAGCCTCTGAAAAGGCCTAAACCGGCGATTAATTTCTGCTGCAGAGAGAGCGGCTCTGAGAGAGCCGCCTCTCACAGCTGAAATGTCGCTGAAAATTATTTATTTAAAGATACATTTCTTTCACAGTGTAGATGTGCAGAGGGTCTCAGGAGCTGAACCGCATTGGTTTCAGGTCCAGGGACCCCCTGCTTCCCGAGATACAGGCCCTTTATGGGGTGCCGGTATCTCCTATGCAAGGAAATGTCCCGGTCACGTGACGCGGGACAATTCAATGCAGAGGGATACCGGCACCCCATAAAGGGGCCTGTATCTCGGGAAGCAGGGGGTCCCTGGACCTGAAACCAATGCGGTTCAGCTCCGGAGACCCCCTGCACATCTACACTATGAAAGAAATGTATATTAATACATATTTTAATAAACATCAATACAGTACAGTACAGTAATGGGCAAAATAACTATTATCCAGATATGGATAATAGATTATTTGCCCATTATTAAACACTGCATTAGCATACAAAAATAAAGTAAATAAATACAGTTGTACTTACCACAACAGCAGGTCCCTCTGTCCTCCGTAGCAAGAAAGCATATACAGTATACAGTACATAATAAAGACATTCTAATGGCCCTGAGAAAAGCGTAAATAAAAAAACACAGTCTGAGGTTATTTTGAAACAGAATAACACGTGAATTTATTCAAGTCAAGTGCACAACGGAGACAGCTTCAAAACAAAAGCTCTCTAACAATAACACGGTATGCCATATATTTATACCCTAAAACCTAAAGCTCCACCCCTTTATGGGGGGGCTTGCACGTCACTAAATATTACCTCATTTTGTAATACATAACAATACTAAAGCTGATGTCATTTTGTAATACATAATAATACTGGATAACTGTCTGTCAGCTAAAAACCATTATGGGGTTAAATGGGATGTGCCTATTCTGCCACTTGGCACATTGTATGAGAATCAGTTTCTCTGTAAGAATCTGAGCTTATCCCAAGGGTTCTCACAACTTCTAGCCTGTTAACACTTTCAATTTGAAGCTGATTGGATGAGGAAAGATCAATAAAGTCAGCTAAGAGCGAAAACATTCCATTCTCTGCTTCACACGTTTGTTCATACAGAAATGAAACACAGAAATGAAACACAGAGACAAGACAAAATGGCGGATTGAAATATTCAAACAAAATGGCTTCATCCTAAATGCTGTTATGTTGTTATGTCAGACCCCCTAATGTCTCAACTTCGTCAGCCCCTAACCCCTTAATCACCTTAGCGGTTACTAACCGCTATAGTCATTAAGGGGTTAACCCACCCTGACCCGATACAAACCTGGGAGGCCAAAGCACCCACCACTAACTGACTATACCCACCCTGTACCCATTGAGTAGTATATTGGTACATCATACCCATATAATAATAATATGGGCATGATAAGCCTCTATAGCACTCAATGGACACCCTAATTACAATACATTAATACACAAGACACACAATAATAAAACATAACTAAACTCCAAAAAAACACACTTCACTAAATAAAAATAGTAGCCAGCTAATCCAATCAATACAACCAATAACAACATCAACAATTAATTAATTAAACCATTAACCAACCAAACCAATTAATTCCGAAACCAACTCAAAATGAATAGTAACACAAACCAATCAAAACAATTAATTACTACAACATTAATGAATTTAAACAGTAAAATAGAAAGAAATTCTAAGACTACTCATAGTCTCGTAGTATGGCGTTATAGCCAAATTCTTTTCCAAAGTTTAGAACATTGTACTTGGCATCTTCTTTCTTCAAGGGACTGCTGTAAATTGGTTCTGCAAACAATGGCATTATGTCTGCAGAGGGGGTTGCATATTTGTGGATCATGCCTTTGACAAACGTAACACAAACATAGATGACAATGAGTATCACAATCACACACATTACCGCATTCAAAAATTTTGCTCCTAGTGATCCTACTAATCCACCCAGCCCCAAAGGGTCCCAGTCTGTGTCACCTTCCTTCCTAAGTCTTTCTTGCACAGCTTCTATCTTGTCTAACTCATGCTGTACCTTGCTACTCTGATCTTGGATGAAAACACTCATTGTTCTTTAATTAGGGCACATACACCTCCTTTTGATGCTAAAATGTAATCTAAAGCCATTCTGTTTTGTAAGGCCATAAGCCTGATCTGAACCTGTTCTTGGTTTAGTGATGCAATAGCTGTAGTGGTGTGATTGAGGACATCATCTAACACATCTGTTAATGTATTAAGCCTGTCATATAGTAACTCAACTCCTAGATTTGGAACTAAACTAACCCAAAATTGTTCTTTCCATAAACTACTTTTCATCCCTGAAATATTTGGTGTTTTTCTCTTGTTTCTGGTTGTTGGAGGCACTTGACCCATAAATGATTGGTGTTGCTAGTGTGTAAAAATGGATACAAAAAATGCTAAAAACTTTATTTTAGGCAAGTGACCTTTCTGCTGCTAGCTAAAGAAAAATGGCATCTATCTCTACCATCATATATTTTGAGAATAAGCACAACATTCTATTACTGAGAATTGAGGGGGTTGGTATCTGTGCAAGTGAAATGCATGATCATCACTACTGCACGCATCATATACATCATTCACTCAGAAAAACAGAACAAAGATGTCTGCGATGGTCAAAAATGGCTGACTTGTGATCCTTTCCTTGTGTCTGACGCACGCCCCTGGGTGACCCCCTCCTCTCATTGGGGGTGCAACACACTTCTGAATCAAAGTTTTGCTGCCCATGACACATACATAGAGAGTGATGAGTACTGCCAAAACACATACAAGAGCATTCACAAGCTTCACTTCCAGGGAACCAATGAACTTTGTGATGTTTGTGGGTGAGATGCTTAGTGTAGTGTTACCTTGACCATGGTGATAGATATCTGCGATGTATAAGGAAGACAGGCAGATGAGTATTGCTGACAAGGCTCTGTAGAGCATCATCATGACAATCCTGTCATCTCTCTGTGGGTTATACCTTCGCAGACCCAATGGTGCATACATCTTAAAATTCTAACTTATATACACTATAAAAGAATAAAAATATTGAGTCTTTCAAAAAATGAAATGTTATGAGTCTTTCAAAAAATTAAATGTTCCTGATAAGATCAGGCCTCTGCCTGGTATCTTATTTTCCACGTTGGTTAACGGTCAAAGTTTATGTCTCGTCAAAATGTTAACTTGATGCGGCTGTGCTTTAGGTGACTTTGGTCTTTGGTGGAGCTGGAACGAGCTTTACTGACCTTTGGGTCCAGGGAAAGAACTCTGCCACTTTAATTGCGGTATTAATGGTTAGTATGGGCCTTTTCATCTGGGATGAAGAGCATGCTTGTTTAGGAACTACATGACCTTTAACTCCGTCTAGCGTAGGTGCACTTTTATCATACCTTATGCCTAGAGAGACTCAAAAAATGTATTAGTGGCATACAATACTTATTAATTGTTTTATTACCAATAGATGGTCCTTCATTTGTTCCTTTGAACTACTGATTGTTATAAGTCATCCCATAAGTGTCTCAAAGGGAGATAATTTATACCTAGGAATAAATTCTTGTATCAATGTGTTTACTACTGTCTTAACATCCGCATATAGACAGAGGTATCTCCTATTAATGCTCCTCATATTTAAAACTAAGCAGCTAATGTGGACTTTACTGTACTACAATCTAAATTCCTAAGACTTTGGGCCTCAGCCATTGTCAAACCAATTGCTTCCATAATCAACTCTATCCTTTCTGCAGGCCATATCCCTAAGACCTGGAAAACTTACCAGAGCTGTCCCAATCTTCAAAAGTGGGGACAAAAACACTGTCTGAAACTACAGACCAATCTATCTTCTCCCCATACACACTTGCTCTCATTCATGCCTCACTGTCATCTCCTCCGATGCAAATGGTATCAACCTTTTCATAAAATACTAACTAACCTTAAATTTGCCCCACAAATTAAACATCCCAATAACCTGCACTCATGGCTATTATTCCACACACAGTTACTACTACCATCCCCATTGTGGCCAAGCACTGCCATCTACAGCACTTATTCCCTCACCTGCTATCTCTGTAAATTCCCCTCAAACCTTAGATTGTAAGCTCTTAAGGGCAGGGATTTCCTTTCCTATTGTCTGATTTTGCTGCACTTACTATTCTATTATAAGTCTCTCTACTGTATTCTTTGGGAAGTGCTGAGTACATTTTTGATGCTATATATATATAAATAAAATCATATACTATGATACTATCCAAAGTCATGGACAAAAATGTGTTCACTCCCAATTAAACAATTAATATACTAAGACAAATGCCCCAAGCCAATTCCAGTCTGGAATCCACCCCAAACACTCCATTGTAACTATTCTGCTAAAAATGTGAAATGCCTTGCATATAATATATACCCTGCTCACTTATGTAACTGTATTTGCAACTATGTATCACCTGTCCTTTAACTCTATAACCAGGACACACCCAAAAACGAGAGGTGACTCCCAATGCACCACTTCCTGGCAAAACATTCTACAAATAAAAAAAAATAATTAGCAACTAGGGTGTTGTTTGCTTAATCAGCAGAATTAGAATGATATATTATACAGTGATTTTAAAAGTAACTACTGCTTATAATAAAATAGAACACCTATGGAAAAAATAAATGGTTAAAAGTTATAAAATACATCACATATTCAGATAATAGTCAAATGCTTTTGTATAGGACTTCACACTAAATTTCTTGTAATTTAATCTCTTTGCACAGTGCCGAACACACTGACAGCGTTATTTTTTTTTAAGTCACTCAGAGAAAAATTTCAGAGCTTGTTTATCTTGGGCAATTTGCCAGCCCGGGCGTTTCGCCAAAAAGACCTTGAGAGTGCCGAGCAGATAACAAAACAGCTTCTCAGTCTTCTAAATATTAATTACTGAATTGAAACTTCAGCTCAAAGTTAAAAATGGAACTCTCTCCACAGCAATAAAAACAAAAAAATTTATGTCCTCTCTAAAAATATAAATATGGCCTCTCAAAAACAAAAATATGGCCTCTCAAAAAAAAAATGGCCTCTCAAAAATAAAAATGTGGCCTCTCAAAAATAAAAATATGATCTCTCAAAAATAAAAATGGGACGATTAACTAAACTGAGGTTAGATCAACTTATGAACACACCATATATAATTTAAACAATACATGTGAGATTAAAATCTAAAGTGGTACAGATTAATATATTAGCAGTCAATGTGCCTCCCCACAAAAAATCAAAAAACAAATCCAATGAATAAACCTGTAAAAAAAGACATTTACAAACATTCAATATATTACTTACCATGAGAAGCGGTGGCCCTCCGACTCCCGGGGTAACAGGAAGCTCACGTACCTTGAAGCCCTCCAACAGCATCCGATGCCATCCGCCATGAAGATCCGGATCCGGTACCCAATCTTCTTTTTTCTTTCTTTAATCACCTTCTTCTATCTTCATCTGTAACCATTTCTTGATCTTCTTTATCTTCTATCTTCATCTGTCAATCCAAAAAAACCCATGGTAAATCCCAACTGATGTTGTCTCGTCGGCTTCTTGGGCTCAAATGAGGCGTCACGGCCTTAAATAGGGCTTGTGACATCACATTTAGCCTCAAAATGGTTAACAGCCACCTGATTGGCTGTTAAAACCATGTTCCGACTTTATTTTTTATTTTTTTTACATGACGTCACTTAAAGAGAATGATGCCAGCCAATCAGAATGGCTGTGTTCATTTGCCTTTAAGATGACGTCATGAAGCCGGTGTCACATGGTATTTCAGCCTATCAGACCATGGGAACCAATTCCACACTCTGATTGGCTGAAATACCATGTGACACCGGACATCTTGGATTTAGTGATGTCATCTTAAAGGGAATGATGCCAACCAATCAGAATGGCTATACTTAATTTGCCTTTAAGATGACGTCACTAAATCCAAGATGGCCGGTGTCACATGGTATTTCAGCCAATCAGAGTGTGGAATTGGTTCCCACGATCTGATTGGCTGAAATACCATGTGACGCCGGCTTCGTGATGTCAAGGCAAATGAAGCACAGCCAATCTGACTGGCTGGCATAATTCACTTTAAGTTACGTCATGTAAAAAAAAAAAATTAAAGACGGAACATGGTTTTAACAGCCAATCAGGTGGCTGTTAACCATTTTGAGGCTAAATGTGACGTCACAAGCCCTATTTAAGGCCGCGACGCCTCATTGACAATATCGGTTGGGATTTACCATGGGGTTTTTTGGATTGACAGATGAAGATAGAAGATAAAGAAGATTAAGAAATGGTTACAGATGAAGAAAGAAGATAGTGATTAAAGAAAGAAAAAAGAAGATTGGGGTACCTGATCCGGATCTTCATGGCGGATGGCATCGGATGCTATTGGAGGGCTTCAAGGTACGTGAGCTTCCTGTTACCCCGGGAGTCGGAGGGCCATCGCTTCTAATGGTAAGTAATATATTGAATGTTTGTAAATGTCTCTTTTTACAGGTTTATTCATTGGATTTGTTTTTTGATTTTTGGGGGGAGGCACATTGACTGCTAATATATTAATCTGTACCACTTTAGGGTACAGATTAATACATGATTATGACAATATTTGGGGGGCATTTGTGGCTTGGTATTGCTGTTGCTTTTTTTTCATTTCAGTTTATTATGTGGATGTGATTGTTTGTTTTTTCATGCTTCATGGTAATGAAATGTTTGCGATTGGTGTTCGTTTTTAGTTAATGTTGTATTATGTTAGCTACTGTGTTTTATGGTTATTTCAGATATTGTTAGAATTTCTTTCTATTTTACTGTTTAAATTCATTAATGTTGTAGTAATTAATTGTTTTCATTGGTTAGTGTTACTATTCATTTTGAGTTGGTTTAGGAATTCATTGGTTTGATTGGTTAATGGTTTAATTAATAATTGTTGATGTTGTTATTGCTTGTATTGATTGGATTAGCTGGCTACTGTTTTTATTTAGTGAAGTGTGGTTTTTTGGAGTTTAGTTATGTTTTATTATTGTGTGTCTTGTGTATTAATGTATTGTAATTAGGGTGCCCATTGAGTGCTATAGAGGCTTATCATGCCCATATTATTATTATATGGGTATGATGTACCACTATACTACTCAATGGGTACAGGGTGGGTATAGTCAGTCCGGCGTGGGTGCTTAGGCTTCACGGATGGGTGAAGGGGGTATTATCCCTAAGGATGGGTGTCTAGACCTTGTGGGTGGGTAGCGGTTGGGTTAACCCCTTTATTACCTTAGCGGTATTAACCGCTAAGGTAATGAATGGGGTTATGTCCCCCCGCATCTCCCCCGCAAGGCCTAAACAGCCACAAAGGTCCAAATTCCCCCTTCACCCACCCTCGCTAGCCACAGTAAGCCTGGCATGGGGGTTTAACCCCTTCATTGCCTTAGCGGTTAGCCGCTAAGGTAATGAAGTTGCTGTAAATGCATTTTTCCTGCATCGGATGCATGCCGGGGGGCTCCGGAGCTGCTATTAATGGCTACCAGCTCCGGAGACCCCTGGCATCAATCCGAGGCAGGAAAAGGGCCTGATTTTTTCTAAGTCCCGACACACCGCAGCTCATCGAGGCATCTCCCCACCAATCTACCTAAATTTTGTGGTGTATTGGATTTGGGGAGAAGAACGCCTTTTAGGGCTGCGATAGGCGCGACAGCTGACTCACGGGTACTTGAATCGCGCAACTTTATGATCCTTCCGAAAATGGTCGATAAGCAGCTGATCGTCGCTCAATTGGCGATTTTCTTTGGATCATAAAATTTTGCGTCAATACAGGCCGTTATCGAGCACTTATCGAGGCTTACTGAATACGAGTAGCCATTTTGGTCGATAAGTGCTCGATAAGGGCCTTATCAAGGCTTTCTGAATGAGGCCCCAAGAGAGGCTGTGTTGCTCCCTGAGTTCCTGCTGGATGGAGGCTCAGAGGGATTTGGATCGTATGTAGTGGAGAAGCGTGTGAGCAGAGTAGCTGAGTTCTAGATTGGTGCATGAGTATTACTCATGATATGCTCTTTATCTTTTGTTGTTTGTTAGTTTTAAATTGATAGATTTTTTTGGGATTATTAAATTTTATTTTTAGACATATTGCACTAGGATCGGGCGCTTTTTTTTTTTTTGTTTTTATGTATATGAATGTATATATATATATATATATATATATATATATATATATATATAAAAGACAGAAATACAATGAGCGCAACCACACTGAAATTAGTAAATAGAATAATTACCACATGTAATGGAGGGTATATACCCTTACAGTCTAACTTTCCCTGACTCAGTCTGCAGCCAAAAGGTCTACCGCTCCACGGGCTGGTAACGAAAATTTCCAAAGAGAATGACCTAGGCGCAAATGGAGACAAGAAAAAACAAACATAGGGTAGTATGTTCTAACAAATAAACCGCCAGAAGGTATAATATGCACTCACAGCGTATAGGATAATATCAAGCCTTGTATCCACTCTGGGATCTGGAACAATTAAATGATGAGTCTGGAACAGCTGGTCATCCACAGCAATTGCAATCTCGAGCAAAGGTACCCATGCAGGAAGAGAGATAGAACACAAATAGCGTAACACAGTTTATTAAAATTATTAATAAAAATGACTATAAGTAAAAGACTCACATTCTGTGAGATATCATAAAACTTTTGAGAATTCTGAGCATCTCACACTCATTGGAAAAGGGTAGTAACACTATGCAGATTTCTTCAACAGTCCTTAGTCTGTAGATATGTAACCAATAGGGAAATGAGTCCAGGTTGTAAATAGCACACACACTTAGTGTCTCTACTGTTCCACACAGTCTCCTTGTGTGAGCTGTCTCTTTCCGTTCTTATCAACCTACATAGGTCTATCTCACTGCACCTAATGTGCGTATAGTACTCACGGTACTTAAAGGTAGGTGCTGTCCGGTTTCACATATAGAGAGTTCTTTCTGTTTTCCCACGAAGAGTTCTCAATCTTCCTCCGGTCACCCACGTCTCCTGGGGACGCTCCGTGCCACGTGACGACGTGGTGACGTCACTCCCTCTCGCGAGAGTTCGTCCGGTGGGCTGTGGGAGCGGGGCCTCAATCCTCTGCGCTGCTAGTCTTCCTGCAGGCAAATAGTGGGACAAACGGCCACCGGCACCTCTTGGCTGCTGTCTGCTGCTACTCCTGCTGAATACACTGTGTTCACTGTCTGTAAACCACGCCCTACGCGTTTCTCCGTTAGGCTTCGTCAGGGGCTGATTCTGCTCTCTGTCCCTCATCTAGGGTTATATACCCTCCTCCATTATGCAATTGGTTAATTAAAAAAATCAATTAATTAAAGAGTTTTTTCCATAATACATTGGCTCTATGGTTTTGATATATATAATGCATAGCTAAACAATTGATTACTTTTAGGTACCATTTATACTACTACCATACTGTGCAGCCTTTGATGATTAAATGGTGAATAACCAAGTATAAGCAAGAGCAAATTTAAATATGTAGTCACCCTCTAATATAATACATAATTGGTATATTGATCAACCTAAACAAAATAGACAAATAATACATATTGCATTGTTTAATTATGCTTAATATACAGACACATTATATAGGTTCTAAACATTTATACCTCTATCTAATAGTTGCTTAGACACCATTCCATAAAGGATTTGATGACTAATCAATAGTGTGTATAGACTTGTTGTAAAGTGGGGGAATATACTATTTCTAACCTTTGTGTTGCAGAATTGTATCACGGCTACGTGTTACATAGCCGGTTAATGGTTTGGGGGTAGATTATATACTAATCTTTAGATTGTGGGGTATATGCCACTATTAACCCATTATAGACGTGGAGCTATAAACTCCACTGACTCTAGACCAATTATGGTAATGTGTAGTAGGATCTCATCCATGATATTAACCCTTTATTATTATTGATGGGAATTGCATCTCATATTCCCACCAGTGGAACATATTACATATATACAAATCCTTATTACATGTTATGTTGGTTCGACGCACAGCGGATTGGTGCAGACCAGAGGATTTGTTGCTACATATATATTTTAACAATTATATGTGTTTAGATTAACACTTCATAGTGGCACTGCATGTTTCTTATGATACACATACCCAATAATAGTAAGGGACATTTTATTACAATTGTACAGAAAGGAAAATAGAAAATGGTTAATCAAATATAGACAGTTAGTTGCAAACTACCCGTTCTCTCATACGCTAATGCACAAAAAATGTTGTGGAAATAGCCAAATCATATAGCGTATATTCTTAACTCACATGATGATATACTCATAAAGAGATCCTACAATACTCATCTCATTCCTCATTCTCATGTTCACGCAGATGATGTATATAACTATTTGTGGAACATACAAATCATGGATGGAACTTAATCCCTTAAAAAAGAACCCAGATCTATATCGATGTTAAGACCAAGTGGGGCTAATGTTTTGAGGGCATAAATCCAATAAGTCTCCTGTCTGGATATTTTTGTTATCGGATTCCCTCCTCTCCAACTAGGTCTAACTTTCTCAATGCCCACAAATTTCAAGCCTCTTGGATCTTGGCCATGAAACTCTTTAAAATGCTTGGATACACTATGCTGTAGTAGGCCTTTCTCAATATTTCTTACATGTTCTGCAATGCGTATTTTGAGTTTCCTTGTTGTCCTCCCAATATATTGTTTATTGCAAGGGCATTGCAACAAATAAACCACGTTGCTTGTGTTACAGTCAATCATGTCTTTTATTACATAATTGATTTGAGAAGCTTCTGATTTTATTGTTTTGAAGCTTTTTTGGGAGTTAGGATGTAGTTTACAGCCTTTACATGTTTGACACATAAAGAACCCTGTTGTAATCGTAACCGGTCTTTGATTGTCTTTTTTCAAACAGCTAGGCGCTAATCTTTGTTTTAGATTTGTTGCCTTTGTAAAGATTATTTCAGGTCTTGATGGCAATATTTGCTGTAACATTGGGTCCTTATGTAAGATTCCCCAATGTTTATGGATAATTTTCCTGATATCTCTAGCTGCATTACTATACTTGGTTACAAAGGGGACTGAAATTTTACCCTCCTCTCCCCTTCTAGTGTCCCTGGTTTTATATTTGATTAGCTCTGCCCTATCCATTAAGGATACCTTTCTGTACGCATCCTCAACTATTTCTTTATCATAATTTCTGTTTGTAAATTTTGCCATCAGATCTTTGGCTTGTTCGTCAAAAACATGTTTCTGGGTACAGTTGCGTTTAATTCTTTGCATCTGTCCCAGTGGGATGTTGTTTATCCATTTTTCAGAGTGTCCACTATCTCCCAACAAAAAATTGTTTGTGTCCACACTTTTAATAAAAGTTTTGGTCTCAATATGGCCCTCCTCAATGTATATGAGCAAGTCTAAAAACTCAATCTGGTTCCTACTGTGTTTCGTGGTAAACTTCAAATTGTATGGATTATTGTTTAATCCTGCCAGGAATATTTCTAACTTCTCTACACTTCCCTCCCAAATCAGGAGGATATCGTCTATATAGCGATACCACGATACCAGGTTTGCCCCAAATTCGTGGTCGGACCAGATGGATTCGTCCTCCCACTTACCCATAAAAATATTCGCGTAATTTGGGGCAAACCTGGTACCCATAGCGGTACCCCTCACTTGCAAGAAGAATTTGTCGTTGTACCAAAAATAATTATGGCCCAGAATATGTTTAATACAGTCAACAATGAATTCTATTTGGTCTGATTCTAAGTTATTATCCTTAGTCAGATTCTCTCGGACAGCTGCACACCCCTGTGTGTGATCTATCACGGTGTAGAGAGAACACACATCGCATGTAACAAGTATGTAGCTGTCTTTCCATTCAATATCCTTCAGGATATTAAGTACCTGAATTGTGTCCTTTAGGTAAGATCTAAGTTTACCCACTGGTTCTTTCAGGAACTGGTCTATATAACCTGAAAGATTTGAAGTAAGGGCTTTGATTCCGGACACAATAGGACGACCGGGTGGGTGGGTGGGATCCTTATGGAGTTTTGGCAAATAATAAAAAATGGGGATTCTTGGTGATTCATTATATAGATATTCCCACTCGGCTTTATTTAGTATGCCATCTTTGAGGCCCCTATTCAGCAACTCCAATAATTCCATTTGGAATTTCTCTGTAGGGTTACTTTGTAATGGTTTGTATGTTACAGAGTCTTCCAATAATCTAAATGACTCCAAATCATAATCGTGTCTATTAAGGATCACCACCCCTCCACCTTTGTCCGCTGACTTTATCACAATGTCGTCCCTCCCCATTAATTCTTGGACTGCATCTAATTCCTTTTTCGTCATATTCTTTTTGGGCCCTTTATTTTTCTTATTTTCCAACTTCTCTACATCCTCCTGAACTAATTTACTGAAGGTGTCAATATGTCCTCCCCTTAGGTAACTTGGGTAGAACAATGATTTCTTTTTACATGTTGTATGTTTAAATCTTTCACATGTTGTGACACCTTCATTTGTCACCTCTTGCGTAACATTTTGCTTCATGAAGTACTTTTTTAGAGTTAGATTCCTGGCAAACTTACTAATGTCGATATATGTATTAAAGGTATTAATTCTACTACTAGGAGCAAAAGCCATACCTTTACTTAATACACGGGTCTGTTCAGAGGTCAATACTACATTACTTAGATTAAAAATCCCTAGATTATCTATATCTAAAGTGCTAGTTTTTTTGGTGGCTTTAACCCCTCCTCTAGTTCCTCGCTTAGTGGGCTTTCTATCTTTCTTTTGCGGGGTGTTGGGGGTTTGTGATTCGTCTGTGTTGGTAATTCTCCCCCCCCCTCCTGGTTTGTCCTTCTCCTGTCTTTTCTCTAAAAAAGACCTCGATTCTGCTGATGTTGAGGGATTCTCAACCTCTCTAAATACATCCTCTATATCTTTTTCTCTATAACTAATATTCTGGGGAGCCTGTTTTTTATTATTATAATTCCCTTTCCAACTTTGTTTCCTGTATCTATATTCCCCTGAACCTCGTCTATCTCTATCCTGCCAGTGTCTGCCTCTATTGTCCCCCTTATAGTAATTGTCCTTTTTATAGTAGGAATTGGGTTTAGGTGCATGATAGTGACTATTACTTACATTTTGATGACCTATCAAAGGAAAGCAAGGAGGGATAAAGAAGATTACCAGAATAATTGTTATAGAACATGGAAACTAAATAAAAAAGATATAACAATAGATCCCAAAGATTTAAAACCGACTAACAGTCAAATAGGTCATCAAAATGTAAGTAATAGTCACTATCATGCACCTAAACCCAATTCCTACTATAAAAAGGACAATTACTATAAGGGGGACAATGACCCTATGCTGGTCGAAGATGCATTATGGAAAATGGCTAAGAGGTTTTTGGATAGGGGATACTCAAGATTGGAAGTTAATGTGGCCCTAACTAAGGTACGGGCTATTGACAGGGTTTCCCTGCTTTTACCTTCTACAGAAATAATTGATAACAAATCAATTAACATTAGCAGCACTTACACTACCTCGTCCAATCTTATTAAACGCAGTATTAAAAGAAATTGGAACATTCTAGCCAATGATCCTAAAATTGGGAGCATCTGTCAGACACCACCAAGAATGTGCTATCGCCGTGGAAGGAACTTAAGGGATATGTTCGTGCAGGCTGATCCGACTACCAAATATGCCAATGCTACAACATGGCTTCAGCGAAAACCTGGTGTATACAAATGCCATGGATGCATCAACTGTGGTTTTCTACAGACCGGCCAGTCCTTTGCACATCCACATAGTGGGAAATCCATCGGCATTAAGACTGCTATGACCTGTGAGTCGAAGTTTGTGGTCTATTTTATTAAATGTCCTTGTGGCCTTTACTATATAGGCAAAACAAGCCGCATGCTAAAAGAACGCATGGCTGTGCACAGGTCAACTATCTGTAAGGCACTCCTGACCAAAATGCTGATGATGACCTTAAACTCCTCCCAGTGGCGAGACATTTCAAACAACACCGTCATGGCCTTTCGTCGCTGAAATGTATGCCGATTATACAAGCGAACTATCAACACGTGGTGGGGATCGTGACAGATTGCTGCTCCAGTTGGAGGCCAAAGCCATTCACGATCTGAGGACATTGTCACCTTATGGCTTGAACGAGGACTTGAGACTTAGTTGCTTTATTTAATTATTTCAACCTTATCAGTTTATCTTACATACGCTCCTTTTTTGCCTCCCCTATACACTTCTGCTATTGTCATTGACATGGCCCTCAGTATACCCATTGGTCTTTATTGTTTATTATAATTCCCCCTTTTTTTCTAATATTTTTCTAATTTGTCTGGTTCCTTGTCCTCATTTCCTACCTTCCCCTTTCCAATTATCCTTTTGTAGTTTCCTTTGTTTTTGTCCCCCTGTATGTTGCTTCTCAATCCCCCCCCCTTTTTCCTTTCCCTTCCTTGCCTACACACTCATGGTTTTTATATCTTGCTTTTTATCTTTATTCAGCACTTTGGTGTTCACACGGTATTGTGCCCCTCAGGATGCATTATCTCATGCTCATTAATGTTTTCAGTTTACCCTTAGGCTGTGTGTTTAAGCTGCGTTCATACTCTACCAGTTATTCTGGCTTTTACATGCTATACCTGCAAGCATGCGCAATGGGCTTCCATTCGCGCTCCCTGTTTCAGACTGTCAGCGCACACATGCGCAATGACTGCCCCGGTATTATATCGCCATGGCAACGTGAGACGCTCATATTCCGTCCCTGTAAGCATGCGCAATGGTGTCGCTCTCTCGCGCTCCGTGCTTTGGCATATTAGTATACATATGCGCGATGGTCCCTCTTCTGTGGTATCGCTATGACGATACTAGACGCTGTATTTCGGCGCATGGGTCTATACATTTACACTCGCGCCTGACATTGCACACCTGCGCATGCTCACGGGCTTCTGCTTTAAGGGTTCCCCCATACAGACACTCCGAGTCTTATAGATTGCATAGCAATGATATCATTTAGATCGTTTTGTGTATAATTGCTTTCAGCTGATCCAGAGAGGAGGGGCAGGTTGTTAACCTATCACTGTTTGCTAATGGTGTTGCATGTGGGTATATAATGGTGGTTTTTATCACATAAGGGTAAGCACTCCCTTGAGAAAGGTCCTGTTTCAGGACCGAAACGTCGGTTGTATGTGCCTTTTTTTCAATACATTTATATTTGATATCAATCTGAGTGCTGTCTCGGTTCTTGCTGCGTGGTCTTGGACTCCTGGTCTGCCTGGTAAGGAATCTACATATTATTCAATATTATATGGGACAAGCACCTTTATTTCTACCTTTATTGCGAGTGATATCTGCCTTTGTACATATTTCACACTATGAGATGAGCACCCACCTGGAATTTCATTTTTGTGACACCCCTGTGTTTCACGGAGTGTCACTTATATATACTTTTTCTCTTGTTACCTATTTACAATCCCTTATTGAGTGACAATTTATGATGGAAGATTTTCCAAACATCACTGGAGTTTTTTCTACCATTTCTGACAGTGTCAGTTATAGTGAATCTGACATTGCCAAGATTAGATTTAGTGAGACCTTTGAGGCAATTTTGGGGTCTGACAAGGCGTCAGATATCTACAATGACCTTATAAAACTAAAAATCCGAGAGGTTGATTTCTTTTTGCATGGAGTAACTTTGTCACACTATCATAGGGAGAAACTGATCCCTAGAGGTTTCCGTATTAAAAACCAACCAACAATTGGTCGAACAGACACTGAGTTCTGCAGAAAGTGGATTGGTATCCTCAATATGGGTTCTTATGACCTTATGATTCTGGTCATAGAGCAGTCCAGTAAAGAGATCTCATGACTTAAGAGAGAGATACAGGTGATAACGGATAGACACAGTGAGACACTTGCCTCTGATACCTCTACAGACTGGACTGATAAAATTCAAACTACCCTTGACCAATATTGTGACAGCTTAACGAAATACAAACGTGAGAAACTTAAGCAGGTTACCAACGATTACAAGGACAAGCAGGTTTATAGGTGGCTTCTTGGACTACACGAACCTGGGACTGGGCGCGGTGCCCAGCGAAGAACCTATTCACGCTTTAAGAAGACTCCAGGTACTGGAACAGGCACTGGTAACAACACGAGTGACACAGATTTCTCGGATGCCCCAGAAGGGACACACTCCGATCCTTTTTTAGGTGGCGGCACAGCGAGTACGCACAAGCCACCCATTCCGGACTCCAACGTAGGAGAGGGCGGTCAGGAGAGGTACCGGGAAGAAGAGGTCCCTTGGAAAGAGAGGCAAAGAAGCAGCGAGGATATCCCAGGAGGAAGTGATTTACAACCTGTCGTCACACCTCCTCACAACCGCAGAGATCAGTGTTCTCCAGAAGGGACTGTCGTTTGTCCCGACCACCTCACAGGACCCTTTCCGCTGGGAAATTGACATGTTCAAAATAGATCGCCAGTTACGTCTTAAGGATTTTTTCTCTAGAACTGAGGTAGTACCTACTATTGCTGATCAGATGACCTATGTTGATACAAAACTTAAGGTTAAGAGCACCTTTGATCCAGTTGTGAGTAATCCCAGCATTACCACTTTTATGGGACTCCTGGGTAAAGATACTCGTAATAACATCAAACAACACAAAAGGAGTTTCTCCAACCTCTCCGTCGAAGAGAAACAGGCTATTGCATCCCTGAAGTCTAATGACAAGATTATCATCAAACCGGCTGATAAAGGCGGGGGTATATTGTCCTGATGGACTATACTGACTATCGAGCTGAAATTTTGCGACAATTAATGGACACCAATCACTACAAAAAATTAAAATGCGATCCTACTTCTGTCTATAAAAAAGAAATAGACTCCATCATCCGCTTAGGAGTTAACAACTCATGGATTTCGGAGGCAACCGCTACTTTTTTGTCTCAAGACCACCCCATAGTTCCTGTTATCTATGTACTTCCGAAGGTGCACAAGTCCATCGTCAACCCGCCAGGCAGACCAATCATTGCAGCAATGGGATCACTTTGTCACCCACTCTCTCAATTTGTGGACCACCTGTTGCAACCTATGGTTGCGAAGATGTCATCGTTTGTGAAGGACACCACGGCCTTTATCACCAAATTAGGCACGATAGCATATGACATCTCAGATATGTTTCTGGTAACCATGGATGTCTCCAGCCTTTACACCAATATCCCACATGTTGAGGGTCTGGAGGCCATTCGGGATCACTTTTCCCATCTTGGGGGATATGATGGGCCTCCAAGTGAATTTGTTCTCCTCTTGATTGATGTTATACTGCATAAGAACCTTTTCCGGTTCGAACGGGATTTCTTCCTTCAACAAACAGGGACTGCGATGGGTTCTAATATGGCCCCGGCATACGCCAACTTATTTATGGATAGCTATGAACAACTGCATTTGCTTAATGATGCCCCTTTTTCCAACAATATTGTTCATTACACCCGCTACATTGATGACATCTTCCTAATTTGGCGTGGAAAGGAGGAGGAACTGACACAATTTATCTGTTACTTGAATTCGATACCGTCAACGATTCGGTTTACTGTTAATTACAGCCTGGACCGTATTCCCTTTCTAGACACAGTGGTCTATAAAAAAGATGGTAGACCAGCGACTGAGATTTTTCACAAACCTACAGACAGAAACACTCTTCTGTGTGCTTTGAGTCACCATCCGGAACCACTGAAACGAGGACTCCCATTCTCTCAGATGCTAAGGGTCAAACGCATTACCAGTGACCCTATGCTGGTCGAAGATGCATTATGGAAAATGGCTAAGAGGTTTTTGGATAGGGGATACTCAAGATCGGAAGTTAATGTGGCCCTAACTAAGGTACGGGCTATTGACAGGGTTTCCCTGCTTTTACCTTCTACAGAAATAATTGATAACAAATCAATTAACATTAGCAGCACTTACACTACCTCGTCCAATCTTATTAAACGCAGTATTAAAAGAAATTGGAACATTCTAGCCAATGATCCTAAAATTGGGAGCATCTGTCAGACACCACCAAGAATGTGCTATCGCCGTGGAAGGAACTTAAGGGATATGTTCGTGCAGGCTGATCCGACTACCAAATATGCCAATGCTACAACATGGCTTCAGCGAAAACCTGGTGTATACAAATGCCATGGATGCATCAACTGTGGTTTTCTACAGACCGGCCAGTCCTTTGCACATCCACATAGTGGGAAATCCATCGGCATTAAGACTGCTATGACCTGTGAGTCGAAGTTTGTGGTCTATTTTATTAAATGTCCTTGTGGCCTTTACTATATAGGCAAAACAAGGCGCATGCTAAAAGAACGCATGGCTGTGCACAGGTCAACTATCCGTAAGGCACTCCTGGACCAAAATGCTGATGATGACCTTAAACTCCTCCCAGTGGCGAGACATTTCAAACAACACCGTCATGGCCTTTCGTCGCTGAAATGTATGCCGATTATACAAGCGAACTATCAACACGTGGTGGGGATCGTGACAGATTGCTGCTCCAGTTGGAGGCCAAAGCCATTCACGATCTGAGGACATTGTCACCTTATGGCTTGAACGAGGACTTGAGACTTAGTTGCTTTATTTAATTATTTCAACCTTATCAGTTTATCTTACATACGCTCCTTTTTTGCCTCCCCTATACACTTCTGCCATTGTCCTTGACATGGCCCTCAGTATACCCATTGGTCTTTATTGTTTATTATTATTCCCCCTTTTTTTCTAATTTTTTTCTAATTTGTCTGGTTCCTTTCCCTCATTTCCTACCTTCCCCTTTCCCATTATCCTTTTGTAGTTTCCTTTGTTTTTGTCCCCCTGTATGTTGCTTCTCAACCCCCCCCTTTTTCCTTTCCCTTCCTTGCCTACACACTCATGGTTTTTATATCTTGCTTTTTATCTTTATTCAGCACTTTGGTGTTCACACGGTATTGTGCCCCCTCAGGATGCATTATCTCATGCTCATTAATGTTTTCAGTTTACCCTTAGGCTGTGCGTTTAAGCTGCGTTCATACTCTACCAGTTATTCTGGCTTTTACATGCTATACCTGCAAGCATGCGCAATGGGCTTCCATTCGCGCTCCCTGTTTCAGACTGTCAGCGCATACATGCGCAATGACTGCCCCGGTATTATATCGTCATGGCAACGTGAGACGCTCATATTCCGTCCCTGTAAGCATGCGCAATGGTGTCGCTCTCTCGCGCTCCGTGCTTTGGCATATTAGTATACATATGCGCGATGGTCCCCCTTCTGTGGTATCGCTATGACGATACTAGACGCTGTATTTCGGCGCATGGGTCTATACATTTACACTCGCGCCTGACATTGCACACCTGCGCATGCTCACGGGCTTCTGCTTTAAGGGTTCCCCCATACAGACACTCCGGGTCTTATAGATTGCATAGCAATGATATCATTTAGATCGTTTTGTGTATAATTGCTTTCAGCTGATCCAGAGAGGAGGGGCAGGTTGTTAACCTATCACTGTTTGCTAATGGTGTTGCATGTGGGTATATAATGGTGGTTTTTTGTCACATAAGGGTAAGCACTCCCTTGAGAAAGTTCCTGTTTCAGGACCGAAACGTCGGTTGTATGTGCCTTTTTTTTCAATACATTTATATTTGATATCAATCTGAGTGCTGTCTCGGTTCTTGCTGCGTGGTCTTGGACTCCTGGTCTGCCTGGTAAGGAATCTACATTTTATTCAATATTATATGGGACAAGCACCGGCTTTCTACCTTTATTGCGAGTGACATCTGCCTTTGTACATATATATATATATATATATATATATATATATATATATATATATATATATATAAATATATACCCACACATATATATATACATACATTTATATATATATTTATATTTATAACATGTATGTACGTGTATGCGTCTACATTTAGGTATATGCATGTATATATTAAAGAATATATATATATATATATATATATATATATATATATATATATATATATATATATATATATATAATCCAATGCACAGCCGGCACACCATATGCAAGTAAATAAGTTTTGGTGCTTATCCCATAAAGCAATAACAGACCATACGATACCGGTTGCAACACGACATCAAGGGACAGCACGCAGGTAAGTAAATCAAAAATGTTCTATATTTGATAGAAGACACAAAAACCGACGTTTCGGTCCCCCAGTGGGACCTTTCTCAAGGTGGTTCAATTGAATGCAGTGCACAATACATATATATATATGTCTCCTTTGACAAAGACATGCTTAATGTCAATTTTTGGTTTGAGATATATTATGCTTTCAGCTGCTATTATCTTTTGTTGTTATGCTTTCCCTTTTTTCTTAAAATCTCCTCTCTTCACCTCACAGTGTGCCTCAGGCCTCGCACCCTGCCTTAATACAAGGGGGGGGGGGGTGCTGTTAAATCGAGCTACTTAATGCACAGGGTCAGGACAAAACCTAACAAGCAGACACTGGGAGCACCCAGGACACTGATTTCACCCACAATGGTTTCCCTCCTCGAGCCCTGGGGTTGGCGCCATGACGTTCACGTCTGCGCTTCCATACCACGTGACCACGTTGCTCCGCAGCCCGGCGCCATGACGTTGACGTCGGGGGCTTCGACCCCGACTTGACACCGTTACTCCGCCTACCTTCAAGCACGCTGGCTCGCCTGCAAGTCCATGCAATTGCGCAGACTTCAGCAGGCGAGCCTCAGCGTCAGCGCGCCTCCGCGCTGATCAAGCCTCTATGGCCCGGGCCTTATTCATTTTTGTGCACACACATATATATATATATATGCAAAATTTGGTGAAAGTACTCCTGAAGATAAATGGAAACATAGCTGTAGAATATGTGCTCGCTGGATGATCCATGTTCACGTCTCCGGATCAAAACAATACAAAAATAGAAAATGTCTCTATAAAGACACTTTTATTACATCATAAGATACAAACAATAAACAAATAGAGCGATGTTTCAAGCCTAACAGTCTAGGAGCTTGAGAAGCGGCTGTTTGGCTTGAAACATCGCTCTATTTTTCTATTGTTTGTACCTTATGATGTAATAAATGTATCTATATTTTTCTAACTTGAAGTGCCGTGGACATTATATATATTGAAGAAGAGATCAGTTTATCTCGAAAGCTCGCACAAATAAAAACATTTCGCAAGCCACAGAACTGTATTGTTTATTCATTTTTTATTTTATATATATATATATATATATATATATATATATATATATATATATATATATATATATATATTACATACATACATTTTATATATATATATATATATATATATATATATATATATATATATATATATATATATATATTCAATTCTTCATGGAGTAATTTGATCACTATATGTAGTACATAGCAGAAAAGATCTAACGTAAGTGATTATTAACAATATATATTTAGATATAAAATATTTGGATACCTGCATATGTTCCCTTATTAAGTAGTATTACCTGAGAATAACAAACTCCTTTTTGCTACAATTTTCAAACAAGCTTTACAATGCTTCAAACCAGTTATTACACCAGATCATACAATTCCAGGTGTGAGTGGGCTGACTCCGATTTTCACTCATTTCCTCCCAATACTGTGTGGCTTTTTGATATAGTAAAAATGCTTTAATGACTAATTATATAACTGGGTTTAGTTTGCATAGAACTTTTTTCAAACCTAGTATTCTGCATTAAAGAGACAAAGATTCTCCTGCATGGACAAATCATACACATTATTGCAGCCTTGCTCTTCCCTGTGCCGTGTTCTGTAATTTCAAGCTTGCAATTAAGGGGCAGCTTCAACCAGTACTCATGTTAAATGCCGTTCATTTTACATCTGGGTGATTTACACGTTTTTCTAGGCTTGGTGTCGCTGTTTGGCTATTTTTAGAGGATTTCTCTTCTTTCAATTTTACATTGTTAGTTACTATGGCCGCAGAATGTGTTTGTTTCTTTGACAACCCAACTTGGCATTCACCAAACTATTATCATAATAAAAATATTATTACTCTGCATGTAAAGCTCTGCAAGGTACTGTAGCATGCTGGGCACATTAAAGCATCCTTTTCATCTCATACATTAGAAATTAGATACCTACTACCGTATCATTTTCTACAATACATATTTAGAAATAAGGCTAGGTGTTGGACAGTATATTTCAGTTTAATTAAATTCATTAGAATACTAATTTAATGTGTATTAATTAGGACAACCCAATGCCTTGAAGGTAATATCAAGTATATTTTAGTAAGAACATTTATTACACTGTACATCCAAACCACATCCCTACCTAAAGATTATTACCTCATCTTGTTAGCAATAAAGCACATTAATCACTATACTTAGGGGCGCTTGTTAAATCATTGATACCCAATAATTGAAAATCAATCTACTATAGTACACTGGCTTTGTAAGAATGCAAACTTCACTTCTTTTCACTGATATGTTTGTAGATATATCAACTGTAATGTATATCTATTGTGGAAATAATTGATGAATATAATTTACACTTGTGCTTGCAAGTACTGAGTGAAGAGCCAATGGCATTGTGATCAGTAAATGCATGCACGAACACTGGCCCTTTAGCATAGATAATCCCGCAGTGTTTAATCTTGCTAATCACAAACATTTATTATGTGGTTAGAGTATACACGTTCTGTACCTATATTACATGTAATGTGTGTTTCTGATTGAATGTGGATATTAATTTAGTAACGTATTTGTGTCTACAATACATACACATACAGTACAGTACATACACTAATTTAACTGCAAGAGCAGTTTTCTTAATTGCACATTTTAATACATGGGGAAAAATGCACACATTGAATTCTTCGTTGTTTGCCCTAGAAGAGTTTGATTTCCACCAATTATTGTTAATTTGACTATCAATTGGGAATAATCAGATAATCTGACGCATTTAGTGTCCTGTTGCACATGTAACCTCCAATAAACTAATTTAAGATTAAAATAACAGATAGATAGATAGATAGATAGATAGATAGATAGATAGATAGATAGATAGATAGATAGATAGATAGATAGATAGATAGATGTTGTGGCTAAGGGATCATAAATAAGGACTAGGACTTATTCCTAAAATTGTACTTAAAAAAAGATTATTCAGATCTTTGTAGTTACTTTTTAATTTGCCCTGGTTTTGAGAAGACTTGATTAACTATTCTGATGGCTCAAAGGTGGATGTATCAAGGCAAAGGCAAAAGCAAAAGTGAGCAAAAAGCTTAATTTTCATCTTGAAACTCTTTTAGCGTCAGTGTACTAAGGCACTTTGCTCTTATAGTGCCCCACATTTAGGCACTATTTCTTACATTGGATACAGATTCAAGGACAAAAAAGGTGCACAATGTATGTCATGACAATATTTGCATGGCAATGATTTATTAGCCACTAACATGGCCAATGGGGGTATGTTGTGTGGTTTTATGTTTATATTAACCCTTTTGAGCCCTTTCTAGTCAGCTAGTCATGAACCTCCATAATAACTTGACTGGTAGGCTGCTAATTGGTTAATATGCACTGTGATACTATTGTATCATCTATTTGTGGTTGGTTTAGCTTATCTTGCCTATGTATATATTGGCTATTAATTATATATATTACAGTGTAGATCCCAGAAGGATCAGAAAAGGCTCCCTCATATGATAAGCACTCAATGTTAGTACACTGTGGTGAGACTTACAATAGTCTATCGGTATCAATACCTTAAGATAGAACAAAAAGGTGTGGCCCTTCTCGACCGGGTAAGTTCAGGAAAAATAATAAAATGTTATTAGTTCATTGTAGTTGATCAAGATTAAAAACACATATAAAACATTCAAACATTAAAAAAACCCCGTATTGAAGTGGTTAGGTGAATTGGCAGTAAATTGCTATATTATGTTTCACCATGGGCGTCTAAATAGCGATTATCACTGTTAGTGGACAAGCAGGTAAGTATGCTCCTTCAAACCTCAATGGCGGAAGGAGTATTTATCAGAGATGTAGTCTCTATATATATGCTGGTAAGTTGGCAAAAATACAGGTAACCTCTATCCGAGGGTGCAATGATAACTGTTCAAAAGTGTGTCTAGGGGCACTGTATAATTTTCAAATGAATAACACAGTGGTAGATTCAAATGCCTCTTTATGGAATGTGAACGATAAGATTGAAGCCCCCAACTGCGGGCAAAACCACTTGAGACACACTTGCAGGGTATGCTGGTTAAATGCAAGTCTATATATAATACATTATCCTTCTGGGATCTACACTGTAATATATTCTATTTTTCCCTCAAAGCACCTGTTATATATCGCATTTAAGCACCAAATATAATACACGGACGAGCGGTTTATTCACCTTTTCTATTAATTATATACATAGGGGAAAAAGGGCTAATGTCAGCTTGTAGAAGGTGATGGAATATTTGTGTTTTCTTTAAATAGAATAGAAACAGGTGGTCTAAAGAGTGGAACCCCATTCATTTGAGCTCCAGGGACCCCTTGATGCCCAAGATACATACCTTCATAGGTGTTACCAGTATCTCTCTGCAGTTTAAATGTCCCGGTCATGGCTTCCTATTACTCCTCCCCCCTCCCCCCCAGTGACCGGGACATTTAAAGAGCACAGAGATACCGGTACACCCTACGGACATAAGTATCTCGGGAAGCATGGGATCCCCAGACCTGAAATGAATGTGGTTCAGCTCCGGAGACCTCCTGCTTCCAACCTATTGACACAAAAAATTGATTTTAAAATCAGAGTCCATATTCTTAACAATCCGCTGGTTTTTTTTGTGCCCTATCCGTGGGCAGTTTTTGGTGGGGGAGACGAATTTGGCCTAAAATTTGCAGGAAATTCCGGGAAACAGATTTGAACAGTTCCGTCCATCTTTACTCCTAATGGGTGTTTGAAAATGACCTCTATCATCCATAACCCAGTGAAGGTGGATGCATTTATTAGAGCTCACATGTAGAGGGCAGCAGAGAAAGGATTATTTATTTAAAGTCTCACACCTGCAAAACGTGGACAAATCAACATTAAATCCGCACTATTTCAAAGGAAAGAAATCCCATTTAAATCAATTGGAGTTTTCCCTTGGATAAATCTGGTGACATTCTTTCCCACTGGGTCTTCCCCAGTAACTAAGCGACATGGTTTCACTTTTTTTGTTTGAACAGATTATAAAAAGAACCTTCTGTGTTGACATGGTGCTGGTAATGTTGAATTGATTATGATAATGTACGTTTACCTCTCAAGGAATAAAGTAAGGCATATGTTTGTATGTTAAACAAGAGAAATCTAAAGCGCAACAAATCTTCAGAGTATACAATACAGTAAAGTGATATGTGGAAAAAATCCAATTACAGGGAATAAATAATATATTCACACAAGTGCATAGATGTGTAGAAATTTAATGCAAATATGATGCAGCCCCTATTGTATGAGATGCTGCTCCTTCCAAAAGACCTTCCACTTGGTCTAACAGGTAAAACTATTGATGCAAAGTGGATCACAACTCCCAAAGAACATATATAAGGGAAAATAAAAGCACAAACAAAAAATAGTGCAATATGTTTTAAACTCAATTAGATATCCCAGTGGTCGCGAAATATATTGTATGCACTCACAAAGTTTAGATCAAATTCAGGCTCTTCCTAATACTGATGATGCTCATAAGTCTCTGAAGTAGAAGAGATGAAACAGAAACATAGCATCATTCTGTAAGATTATTTATGTTAAAGGGTAAAAACTAGTACACTCACAAAGCACAATTAGAAAGGCCCTCTCGGTACCCTCTGCCGCATCACATCCGAGGATGAGTCCCCCCTTTCAGTATCTCCTGATAGGCTTGTTTTAGATGCTCGTCTAACCTACGCATTTCACAGGTGACCAGCTTCCTCAGGCACTAATTAGTCCATACCAAAAAGTCTGTCTTGAAATACCCCACTCGTCCATGATGTCATCCTGTGTCTTTGTACTTTTAGCAAGTAGCCATATTGCATTGCAAATGCCGGACAACGGATGTGACACCATAAGTGACATCGCATGGAGTCACACAAGGGTGTTATACGAGGAGAGATCTAGGTGTCTACAACATAACACAGCCTGAATGTTCAAATGCCTTTTTAACTGTGCTTTTTTGAGCACAGTTGTTTTTATTTACCTTTTGACAAAGAATCTTACAGAATGAAGCTATGTTTCTGTTCCATCTCTTCTACTTAAGAGCCGTATAATGATCACAAGTATTAGGATGAGCCTGAATTTGATCTATACTTTGTGGGTGCATATATTTCCTGACCACTGGGATATCTAATTGGGTTTAAGACATATTGAACATTTTTTTGTTTCTGTTTTTATTTTCCCCCATATATGTTCTTTGGGAGTTGCGCTCCACTTTGGACCAAGAATATTTTTATATGTGCATTGAAATTTAGGAGTTTAACTATACAATACTTGAGAACAATACACTAATTCCCTCCTGATCTTTTCTGATGTCGTGTATACAGCTAAACAGGTGTCAGCAAACACATACTGTACTTACACTGTCCTTCTAGTGTTGCTAGAGATAGATGCATCTCTTACAGACACAGAACCTGGAGTGTTGTTTCTTACACAAGTTTATGAAGTTCCAAGAAAATTATTATGTTAAAACAATATACTTTCTATAGGAAATAATAACTTTGCTGTGTTGTCAAGTTCATTTGTAGCAGAGTTACACTTGGCCCTACTGAACACCTGCAGCATATTTTATTGGTGGTAACATGAGATGTATTTTTTATATTCTAAAAATATTGTGATTTTCTCAAAAGAAAACAAAATCACTGTATCACTTTTCCAAATCCTGATCACATTACAGCCTAATGCTTCATGTCAAAGGCATTAAGTATTTTTTGGCAAGGTATTAATTCAAAATATAGTAACAGAATTTTGTAATTAGGAATACATGATAAGAGAGATGTACCTACTTGTGATACTCAGATCAATGCTATAAATATTTTAAGTAATGTTTAAATGGTACTAACAGTTCAGTTTTGCAATACCCCCACTAATCAAATAGGACTACTTATAGATCTCTTTCAGAACTTTATAAATTATGTGGTCTTATAATATTTAAAATAGTATAATACTAATAACACAAAAATTGCTTATTTTAACTTAATTTAGTTTGCTTGTAGGCCTACATATCAAGCTCAGAAGATGTGTTTTTGGCATGGTATTAACATCACGAAATACATTTTGACTATATTCTATGTCATCTATAGGGCCCAATTGACACTTTGGCCCAAATTCACGAAAAGGTGATTAGCTTAAGCACACCTTAACCTGCTCGAGTGAATGGGAGTTTAGATGGGCTAAATCTTAGCCCCCTTTAGTGAATTTGAGTCATTGTGTTATATGTGAAGTTTCTTTGTAATTCATCTACTGTATATTCAATTGCTGGTAGTTTGGTGCATGGAGAGTTCTTCTATAAACTGAGATAGTGCCGATTGGGATACTAAGGCACGGAAACTCACATTGACTTTAATGGAAGTTTTGATGCTATAATACCCCTTATCGGCAATATTGCAGTATAATGTAAGAAACCCAATTTATCAGCTTTTTCCAAAAGTAGAGCTTGAAGAGGTCCCATAGACCCATACCTCTTAGCTGGAGGTCTGAGGGCAAGATGTACAAGGTAAAAAGGGTACATTTCTGGGCCAAAGCAGATTTATTAAAGCAAAAATCATATCGAGTTCAATTGGAACCACTTTCACCTTGATATATATTCTCCAAAATGTTAGGTCCCAATATAGTTTAAAGCCATTGTCACCTTTTTAGTGAAGTATTTAACCCGAATGGAAAAAAGGCGACAATGGCTTTGCAACATATTTTATAGGAGCCTTGCTGGAGAATGGAAATGTAAAAAATAAACATTGTAGGAACAATGTAAATGAAAAGGGCACGTGGTGTTAATAGGGCTGGAAACATGATAAGAAACACAGAAAAAAGAATCCAAAGGTCTAAAGGAGCCACCCTGAATTCCAATTGTTCATAGTTACACTTTACACTAAACCTTGGTTATAATCTGTACAGTTACTCCATCTTTGTTCTAATGTAACACTCCAGAGATATCTGCTTATAATATTTTCCTTTTACATAATAATGAAAAATAAATACAATAGCTTTCATTTTTGCCATAACAAATAATGTGTTTGCCCATTAATCCAATGTGTTTATTCTAAGATGCAAGGAGAAGTTTTGACTGTTATAAACAGGTGCCAGATATTTTATAACGTTTTTTGGATTTACTGTTTCTTTTTCACAAACTCTGGTAAAACTTTGCATTTTTTCTGTAATGAACATAACATTTTATTTGTAGGAGCCCTTTTTATATGATACATCCTAGGTGAAATTGGCATTAATTAGTTGTGAAAAATGGCCATGTAGTGAGAATTAAAATATAGTTTTCTGAAGCCACCTGCCACAGATGACTAAATAGCGCAATTTACACCAGGAGACATTTATTGGTCAATTCCACATGTTTGGCCCTATTAGTGGTTGGGATGTCAACAAATCATTGCTGTACAGTGCATTACTGGCACATCTTTAATTTAAAGGTTTAAATCAGATAAGGCTTTACATAAATGTTATGAAAATACAAAAGAAAAAACTAGCACCTTGAAATAGAGAATATCCATCACTGGTGCCATCAAAGTGATCTATCCATTATTTCAAAGTTACAATAGGTGAAACTAGATATATATTTAAAAATTCCCTTCTATTGTTCTTAGAAATATATCATATGTCGGTCCTTCTTTTGCAGTCGATTCATTATATTATTTCTATAGAGGCAAAAAACTGTATACTTCTACAATGTACTCCTATAATTTTCTGTGGAACTTTTTCTGTGGGATTTTGCATATATTAATAATGATCTCCAGGATTGCGAGATGACCATAAATTGATGACCAATCCTAGCCATCAAGACAACCCATAATTATTTTTACAGTCATGTAATGTATTCACTGAATGTATAGTACACAACTAAATATACCAGAATACAGCTCAGCCTTATTTCATGCCATTCACATATTTTTTGTATTGATTTTTAAGCTATGTGTGTTCAGGACAATATATATATATATATATATATATATATATATATATATATATATATATATATATATATATATATATATATATATATATATATATATATATATATATATGCCTAAGACATGCAGATGAGCATACAGCTATATTTGCATATATATATATATATATATATATACATAATGCTTGTTTTAATCAGACAAATTGTAAGTGTGCATTTGTCATGTCCATGATTTATTAAATTGTTCATCTGATTTTACACAAGGATTGGGCGCTTTTTCTCTTTTCTTTTTCTAATATATATATATATATATATATAATATATATATATATATATATATATATATATATATATATATATATATATATATATATATATATATATACCATAATACTGAGTTAAGTTATGGTGAGTAAAAAAAGTGACAAAAAACCTCCACAGGAAAGCAAATATGCAAATACAACTGTATGCTCATCTGCATGTCTTAGGCAGGTCTGCAACCCCGCCTTTCCCCATTATCACCCAGCATACAGCACTTCCACTGCAGCAAAGGGATTCTGGGAAATGACATGCAAATGAGCACACAGTGTCACTTTTTGCCTCAAAAACCATTTTTAACATGGTTCCCTATAGGTCACAGCTTTGAGCACAGCCAGGGTTAAGGTGCATACCCAGAAAACCACCCACAGACAGCAGTTTCGACCTTGATGGGTCTCATCAGTGTGGGGTTGATTTTAACTGGATATGCATAAGAGGCTATGGGAAAGGCTATAGCATGTACTGTGTGCTCATTTGCATGTCATTTCCCAGAATCCCTTGCTGCAGTGGAAGTGCTGTATGCTGGGTGATAATGGGGAAAGGCGGGGTTGCAGACCTGCCTAAGACATGCAGATGAGCATACAGTTGTATTTGCATATATATATATATATATATATATATATATATATATATATATATATATATATACGATCTGAGGGTTGCCATACTCAAAGGTAATCTTAAAACACCGAAAGAGAGACGGTTGCATGAATACAAATGTATGCAACTGTTCGGGATACTTAGCAGTGGCCTAAACAGAGATCGAAATTTTATGAGTCATTACTGACACAAGTGAACTCTCTTCCCATGACCGCTAAAGGCCATATCTGTACATACTGTGCTATATGTATGCACATAGCTGTCTCTTACACATACTAAAACTCCCTGTTTTCCCATCCCTATACACCAATAGGGACCACATAGTATCCACACACACTTCTAGTTGTGCTACAATCTCTCACATTTCCACACCCACCCACACCATTTATATCCACTCCCACTCCACACACACCTTTTGTAAAGCACTGTATATACTGTGGGCTCTCCATTCATTTATATTCACACAGATACACACGCACACTCTTACATCACTTGCTTTTAGGAACCTTTTGACACCACTAGCAATAAAACACATCCACACCGGGGGAAGGACCAGCACAGATAACATTCCAATAGACACTGTTGTTAAGTATACCTTTTGCTTGCTTCATTCATTGTAACACCGCTGGAAGAAGAGATCAGTGTATCTCGAAAGCTTGCACAAATAAAAGCATTTCGTTAGCCACAGAACGGTATCATCTATTTATTTTTTGATTATTGAAGCTCGGCTAACACGGTACTGATACCTCTACATGTATATATATATATATATACATATACATACACAAAGGGGTTGCCATTTTGCTGACCCTGCAGAGTATGTGTATACATACACACACACACACACACACACACAAACACAATCTCTGCAGGGTCAGCAAAATGGCAACCCCTTTGTGTCTAAATGTTTCTGTATTGCAAATGAGAAGAGACACATACTCATACGATTTAAAGTAGTGGAATCAGATGTACAGTAGCTTCACATTCTTAAATGTGCTAACAACCGCCTTTAGCTAAACCGAGCAACATAACCCGACACACTCCTGCCTTTCACCAAGATGTCTATTTTAATAAGCTATACAAATATTACAAATACTCTACTTCTGCAAAAACCCTATTAAAAAAAGATTATATAACAAGCAAGTGGTTTGCAGAAAATAAAGCAATTTATTGTCAAAGCATCCAATATACCCAGATAAACTATAAAGTTTAATAAATCTTATTTTTTTCAAATGGGGGGGGGATGAGGAGGGGAAAGAAACAAATAACTATTCAGACTTAATTTCACTTGCACAAAATTACACTTTGTATAGAAAGGAAATACACGTTAATGACATTCCGACTGGAGTCCATAATTATGTTGTGTCAGTGTATTTATTGTCCATGCACCTCCTGGAGAGTTGGAAAGTCCTTTTTAATATTATGATTCGTTTGGTGAGAACACGAAGTGTCATCAGGTAATGCACAACCTAACTATGCCCATACAGTAATCTGTGATATCCAAAATAAAATAAAGATGTACCCTTACATATAACAATTATTGTCATTACATTTAAACCATAAGTGCTTCATAATTTAAGTAGAAAGATATGACAAATGCATCAATATGCTGCAATATATATGACATTTTTTTTAAAATGTACTTTTGGAAAGTGAAAATGCGTGCATTCAGAGAGAAGGGGGCCGCGCACATTGTGCTGGAGGAAGGTGTCCATGCCCCAGTGTTTCAAAGTGTGTGAGTGTTTGGAAGTCCAGCAGCTTAAGTTATCCACCTCCATCTAGTTATGAGATGTCATGTGCCTGGATAGGTGGTGGCGTTCCCTAAAGGACTCGTTGCATATGGGGCACTTGAGCTTCTCCTCCCTCCTCCTCTTCACCAGCGGCTCCATGGCGAACTCCTTTTTGTGGTGGGATCTCATGTGATACACCAGATCCGAGGTCATCCTGAAAGAAGCGTTACATTTGGCACACCAGTTCTGAGCCGGCAGGCACAATGACGTGAAGGAAGGAGGCAGCAGGGTAAGGGTTGAAGGCAGCTGCAGCTGGAGGGGACTAGCTGAGCTCTTTGGCCAAAAAGTGGTGGCAAAGAGGAAAGGGCTTTGCTTTGGCAGGCTGCTCTGCAATGGGCAGTTACCATTTAATTCTGGGCCCTGGATCTTGACAGATAGGGGATCAGACGGGTAGAGCCTGGCTGGGCCCACGTTGCCTGCATGGCGATCCAAATTTAACCCGCTATTTACCAGTTTCTGCCCCATCACCTGCAGGGGAGACACATGGCTGAAGCTGTTTCTCGGTTGAGAGAAGGCGCTTTTCCTCTCATGCGCCTGGTTTGCCATCTGGGGCACGCTGGTAAAGGCACTGCCCAGGGCCGAGCTGTCCTCTGCCTGATTCTGTGACCTGACAGACAGCAGCTTGTCCCCACTAGGGCTGCCCGCATGGGATGGGGACGTCGCTTTATTCTCTGAGCTCAGGTCACCGTCTTCTACTCCCCTGGAGGCTTTTTTCACCTCTACAAATGCGCTTCTCTTGGCCTCTCCTGTCTCTGGACTAGGGGGAGCATATAGCCGGCCACTTTCCTCTAGGCTGTAGTAGGAGCTTGCTCTGAATGTTTGAGGGCTACACACTAAATCCTCTTTTGAGGAAGGCATGGGTCGATCCAGAAACCTGCCGGAGGCCTCTAACCTCCTGGACCTGTTCTCATCCAACTGATCGTCGTATTTTCTCTTGGCTTTGTGGTGGCTCTCAGATGTCGATTCTACATCTTGGTGTGGAAGGCTGTTCTTGGGAGATGGAGAAGATCTGAAGGAAGAGGAAGACGATCCTCTGCCGGTCTCCATGTCCCTGGCCAGGTTATGAAAGTCTGTTGTGGGCTTGTGGTTCTCTTTTTGAGGTTGATAGGCGGTTAATTTGTTGTATTTGGCAGGGGTTATCATAGGGTATCGAGGCTCCAGCTCTCTGCTGTCCTTGCTGACCTGCTCTGAGTTGGTCTGATCAGAGCTGTGTAACCTCTTGGGGCAGCGGAATCTAACATGGGCCACATAGGGGAACTCAAACTGAAACCTCTGGTTGCACTCCAGGCAGGTGGACTGTGAGGAACCTGTGGGAAAGATAGAGAGGCTGATTAAGCACTGCTGTCTGAAAAACGTATTTTAACCTCCTAAATGCTTACTCAGGGAAACACATATATTTAAAAAAAAACTTAGAAATTTGAGATGTTTTGGCTGTGTCTAACACTTATTGAATATGGGATGTCCCTCATGCATTTTACATGTTGGTACTCCACGCTTGGTAAATACTAAGAGATTGTATCTTGCTGTACAAGACAAATGAATTGTTGATGGTCATCCAACAAATGGTACCAAATTAGTGCTATTCTCTACATAGAGACCAATTCCCTCGTGTGGGAGTTTGGTTCTGCTTTGGGGACATTGCAATAAGCCCTGTCCATATCAGTCTGCTAAATGGCTTCTTTCTTTGCCACATATCAGAATTTCTCTTAACTAGTACATGCTGAATCTCTACTTTTTTCCCCTCTCCACCCAATTAGTTACCCCACGTTCTGCGTTGTTTAACTTGTGAAATTAATTTCCCAAATCCCTCCTCTATAGATTTTCTCCCATACAAAAATAAACAATCAAATATATAAACGAATGGATATATGAGTAAAGAAATAAAGAAATACTATCTGTCTAACTGGCTGTATTTTGTTTTGTTGTCATCGCAGCTATTTCATGCAGGATAATTGGTGATGTTTAATACAGAAGAAATATTGATCTGTTTTAAACACGTCAAATATAATTGGGCCACTGATCCTTGCCACTGACCAGTGTTTTTCCCCGGTGTCTTGGCAGGGTTGAGAAGAAGCAGCTCTGTCAATTCCTTCCCATACCAAACTAATAACTCCTCGTCTTTGGCAATCCTGCGCAGGGATCTGTAAAACAGTTGTCCATTTTTGATGTAGGCTTCCAGATTTTGTTCTTCTTTGTTCCTGGCAGATTGAACCAGACGGAGCCACATCAGCCCTTCGGAGGAACCGTTTGCCGCTGAAGTATCCACCTGCAGAAAAGACATGAAGAATAGCAGAAGAGGATTAAACAAAGTCCCTCGTGAGCTGCGATCTAGTCTTAGGGGAGGCTGCTGCACAGCAGCGCTTTATTATGGATGTAGACAATCACATGGAATGGGAATATCTTCCCTGTCTAACTGAATCACATAGACCTGGCATGACAGCCCTCCTTATGCTATAGCTGAATTGCTTTCACATAAAGTAATATTGCAAATTGTTCTGAGAATAAAGGGGCAGTTATTTATTATAATGTCCCTGCTGCAAACCTGGAGCAAGAATGCTAAACAAAGACCGGAATCATCAGAGTAAAGAATACAATTCATTTTGATTTCTTTCTTTTTTTCTTTTATAAATTGTAATGCTATACTGTATATTGCAGCACTTTCTATACCAGATTTGCAGCAGATAGGCATTGATAAAATAGCCACAAATTTATTTTTAGTACTTGATCAAATTGGCATCACATTGGGTCCCTGGTTGTATCCCTGTTACTAATGAATATTTTGCGTATCTTTGTCTCTCTTTCTGCTGGAAAGTTATTATTTAGTTGGTCCAGCACCAAAGTATTAGAATATGCAAATATCAATTGTATGTGACTATATTTTGGAATAAAATTATTCTCTGAATTTAGACATAATGTGTGAGCATGTACTATATACCATATACACGATCAGAGGTTAAATATATAATTTATTGTGCATTTATAACGGTGTATACATATATATACAAACCATACTGTGTGTGTGTGTGTGTGTGTGTGTGTGTGTGTGTGTGTGTGTGTGTGTGTGTGTGTGTGTGTGTGTGTGTGTGTGTGTGTGTGTGTGTGTATATATATATATATTATACTTACATATAATCTGTTTATATTGCTATGCGGTATATAAAAATGCATATATCACAACCTAACCGCTTAAATTTCTTAATGATTATTTAATTATTTACAAATAGTATAATACTTGTAGTATTCGGGATATACAATACAAATGATTTTCTACACATACTGCATATAGTGTATACTGGTCGATATTTGTTTCATGCATATAGGTGACTTTAAAGCAATACCAAGAAATGGCTCATGCATCACTCATTTGGTGACATTTGTTGTCTATTGTTTATATACTGCATATAGGTTGACAATAGATTTCGTAGGTTATTTTTGAGTATTTTCTGAATACAAGTTAGTTTTGAAACGTACCCGAAATATATACGGTACGGTCCTCTTGTCTGTGGATTTAAGGGCGACGAAGGCTATACTGTCATATAATGAAGTGTGGCTCAAAACACAGGGGCCGAAGATAGCATTTTCTGGGACATCGCAGGTGGTGTATACACTTGTAAATATATCCGTCAGGCATTGCTGAACAACTTTGGCATCTCCATCCCAGATTGTTTTCTGAACCCCAGTATCTTCCATGACTGACATATCCTAAAAAGAAAAGAAGTCAGATATATTAAAATGATTGGGATATCAAATCTTTTTTTCCATTTAATATTATCTCTGTCTCTATCTGTTTCTCTCTTATCATCTCTATCACCTGCCTATATACTCTGTCTATCATCTATCTATATCTATCTGCCCATGAGTATGTCGGTGAGTATCTGTCCTATAACATATTGCTTTGCTTTTATACCTTTATTTATTGTCAAATCAATAACCTGATTCATTCTGTAGTAGTCACATCAAAAATTTACTTTTTTGGAAAAACAACTACAGTTTTGGTTTTCTATTAGTTATGGCACAGAGAAGACACACACAGTAATAACCACTACGTTTAAAAGACCTATTCCCAGTTCTATGAAACTGAAGAATAATAGTAATTATGGCCCCAATTAAACAGATAAACAGTGGATGCTCAGTGTAAGCGCATCACCAAACACTTGGGTAATCCTGACAACAGAGGCACAGATTCAACTCAACATTACCTTGGTGCAGGGTAGTAATTTGGGGAAGGCAAAGCTTTTTCTAACAAGTGATCCAGCGCAGTGTGACAGAGGAGCATAGCGAATGGATGCCAAGTGGACTGTCACTGTCACTGATTTCATGTCATCTAACCTTTAGCTCTAGTCTACAAGAGGGAACGTATGTCTGCTCATTAGCATAATCCAGCACTTTCCCTCAGAGACTTTAATTAAAAGCAGCAAGCAGGGGTCATTATTTTTTTTTACCTCGACACGCTTACTTATGGATGAGGGTGAGTCCCAGTTATCTTGTCATACTAGGGGATAGATGCATTAAAATGTGACTTTCTAGCAGGTGAAACACCCCCAGCACTAAATAGTTCCTTCCTGTTAATATGAGTAGATGTTTCTAATGGGGTTTATTGTCCGATGTCTACATCAGAAATCTTCCAAATTGTTTGATGTATTTTTTTTTTAAACAGGAACTAATTCTTTACCCTTAACAAACACGAGTGGACATTTGAGCGAATTATTGTTGACGATGCTTAAAAAAGTTGACATGTTTGAAACTCCGCGAATCCAGCTATCTGAATGAAAATGTGCCAAGCTTGAGGTGCATTATTTGCGTATGACATCCACGTCTTTGTTTCCTTTTTGGTCTAAAAACTGTGGAGTTAAAAGATAAAGGCGTATTAACTTATGTATGCCACTTATATAGACACCTTTTGTTTCCTTTTTTTTTTCAACACATTGTTTTTTCTCAAATAAAATATGAGGTCAGTCTATGTGTAGATGTGTAAATTACTTGTATACTGTACAGTGTCAAATAATGTTTAAAAAAATGACAATCTCTATATAGAGACTGGCAGACACTCGTAATTAAATGCAGCTCTATTGGGGTTTTACTCTCAGTGTTTAAAAGATCTCCCTATTTTCCCTTCCTCCCAAGAGCTTCTCAAAGTGCTGGATTTCAGAACCTGCACTTGGGACAGCAGAAGCAACTAAAGTCAATATGAATTTGTTACCAAACAACACACTAGATATGTTCCTCTGGGTGACTGGGTGAGTAATACCAAAAATATCTAAAACAGAAGAACATCCCAGCTTCCCATGCTATCTCTCCTCCCCCTAAGCTTGGTTTCCTGGCAAATAAACAGCGGATCAGTAACCTGCTCATCCCTGGGTCTGTCCTGAGCCTGTAACCTGACCATTCTAGCCAACAAGCGAATGTCTTCTACTAAAGATGCTCACGAACCCATTGGGGTTTATATTTCTTCCACCACCTGGAGCAATCCCAGTCATTGTTTGCCTCTGAAGGACTACCACGTTTTTGTGTATCCCTGCTCATCATGCCTTCCCTTTGTACAAATCCTCTTGCATTGTACATTTACTAGCGTGCAGCTGATCTAACAGAATGAGCAGGGTGGTGGGTGAGACATGCGTTTTTAACTTACCAGAAATACAGCCAGAATATATTCCTACGGATATGACTACCAGAGGAGGCAAAGGATGAGATGGTGGTCTCCTGATGCCCCTGTGTCTTTCGTATTACTGTATTTCCATGTCAGATGAGAGATGTTGGTGCTGCTGCGTTGCCTGTTCTTTGTAGATGGATAGATTGGGACCAGGCAGATGAATGGGAGGAGGTGGTAAGGAGTACACACACTCAGAAGCAAAAGAGGGAAAAGAAAGAAAAAAAAAAATAGGAAGACAAGGAGTTGTGCAGATGGATCCGATGCAGTGACTGACTGGCACACAGACACACACTTTTTGTTTGCTGCACATAATCTGCCCAATGACGCGTGACAGCCCACGTCCCCTCCCTTTAACTCTTTATAGGCATGTCATTCCTTGCCCGGTTTAGCACCAGCATTCAGCTGTATCTGGCTACCTGCGGCTGTTAGCAGCCCCTGGCTGGAGAATACCATCAGCTATAATGAAGTGACTGTTCAATACAATGTACAATATTATCCGTGGTTACCAAAAGTGCTATTAACCCCCCATATCCTTTTTTGGTGGGTATTGGGAGCATACATGTTGTATATAAAAGAAACAAGAGTTGTGGCAGCAGTGTAACCCCAAAAATACAAGCAAAAAACAAAGGTGAAACGTGTTATTGCTAAATGTTGACAGTTTGACAAATGTTACTTGAAATGAACACAGCTATGGACACAGAGTTAGACTGTCAACGTAAAGAATTAAAAACGTGGCAGTGACATAAATTACCTAAATTATTAAAACTAATAAATGAAAAATATTTTAAAAAAAATGAAAAATTAGAATTGAATTGCACAACGTGTCCCTGTTACAGCATAACTTAAGTTAATATACAATATAATATATATATATATATATATATATAGATAGATAGATAGATAGATAGATAGATAGATAGATAGATAGATAGATAGATAGATAGATAGATATAGAGTCTCAAATAGGTCAATTGCTTTCCTAGGACCTATTTGGCCTTTATGGAACACTTGAAATTAAAGTTAATTCTAACATGAAAATTCGCTGAAATAAAATAATTTACTACATTCCCTTAAAAACAAGATGTGACAGCCAAAGGCTACCATTGGGTAGAGGATTATTCAGGTCACAGGAAACCCTGATGATTATTTTATAGTTTTAGCTTGGCTTCAATTGAATTCACATCAAGTTTTCTCAAGTGTAATCTTACGTTAATGTATTATCTCTCCTAGTTCTTTCTCGCTAATGGAAAGAGGCCATTAGATCACAGTGTGTACTTTTTATGAAATTATAAGGCATCGCATGTAGCTATTTAAGAACAGGTTTCTGTTACCCCCCCCCCCCCCCCCCTCTGTCTTTAAATACCGTATTTATCCCTTAATAATTGTATACAGGATGGGTAATGAGGCAGACAAGAGCTGTCCTGGTTTTACCGATCACAAGGAGAACTGGTTGTAAATCACAAAAGGAAGATAGGGAAATATACTTAAATATAACAATGGTGGCACATAGTCGCCTTCCTTAAGACTATGAGAAACATTTCCAATGTATTCTTCTTCCAGGTACACAGATAAAATCAATATAGCAAAAGTGCTCTATGGTCATTACAAAGAATCTTGCTAGAAGGAAAGAAGGTTCCATAGTAATCTAGATACATACACCCACCCATACATACAGTGTGAAGATTGTTTATAATAGAATTACCCTGTTGGTGGATTTCCTCAAGTGTTGTCATGTAAAACTTTGAGACATTCAATTAATTTGGATGATCCCATTAAAATAGTCTCACTTTCTAAAATGGTGGTTGTCTATTGTGTGCGTTTGTGTTGCATTGTTAGAGTAGATTATTAGAGAATTAGAGGATTCGTAAATATTGCAATATGTGAGACCACATGGGTCTCTTTTTCAGAAAACAACACCTAATTGTTACTGACTGATGTAGTAAAGGCCCTTCCCTATTGTACACCCAAAATAAGAATCAGTAGTCAGGTAAGTGTATTTCCATTTCTCATTTACTAAACGTCATCGTGGGGGAGATAATCATTTGTTCAACAGGTTTGTTGTAATCTGTCTAGAGAATTTCTTCCAGATACACCACAAGGAAGACATTTGAACAGTTGCCCTACAGTGGATTATTCAAGAACGGTGTCCCTTTCATGACACTGTACACAGCAATATGCAGGATTAATAAAAAGACCAATCTTATCTCGTCCATCTTTCTTCTTTATGTGTCATTCAAAGAAGTCTTTGGTTTTACATTTTTCTTTAGTTCACTGCAATCTCCATACTAGTTAATCCGACAAAGACAGGCTTGATATGAGCAATCAAAGCCACAGGGTAAGGTTTGTGAGGATTCAATGAAGAAAAGTGTAATTTAGATATGCATTCAGCAGAAAGTCAGGTAAGAATTTGTCAATAATAGGAACTTAAACACATTAGTGTGCCTTCTAATTAGCTTCGTCTCCTTTCAAAGAAAATAAGAGTTGTTACACAAATCATACAATTAGTAATTCCCAATCCCATTTCTATCTCTTTCCCAGTCAAAATGAAGACGCAAATAATGAATGGGTATGAATAAACTTCCAGGCTCATATAGTTTGTTTAGAATGGGACTCTACATTGTTAACGCTCCCTAATGATTACAGGTGCTGCAGATACTAAAAGCCATCAACACCACCCATTACAGGATCCACTCATACAGTATGGGAAAAATTCTACTGCTGATCATTGATGTCGTTATAGAGCATCCACTGGGCATTAAATAAAAACAGAAGAGAGCTAGCAAGTGCCTATGACTATGTGGTCTATTAGTTATATTACAACCCGGTTCCAAAAGCTATTCTCAGTTTCGCTAAATTACAGTACAGCATACTTGTTGTCAAGGGCTAGGCTGAAATGATTTAGTTAAACACTAACCTTTGCACTAGCAGGGACATGCTTGTTATGGGGCTATAGCAGAAAGCAATAGATAGAATACCTGCAGATGTTTCCCTGAGGAGAAAAAACAAGATCAGTGCAGTAAGTGGTAGCAAAGGAGGTACAGTAAATGGATTTAAAGTATATATATTAAAGTATATATATATATATATATATATATATATATATATATATATATATATATATATATATATATATATATATATATATATATATATATATAAAGAAGCACTTGTTGAGAGAATATACTTCTTTAAAGTGTTTGTATATATTCAACAATATGAAGCCAATGTGGTCAAATACACAGTATTACTGATTAGTGGTACTCCCTGCGTCCTGGATCTTTATACTTACTTGTATATTGAACTCTTTATATAAGCATTGCATAGGGTAGAGTAATTGCACTGTTTCTCTTCTTTGATGCCTATATAACCATATACTCTTCTACTGACAAACTACGCTGGATAACAGAAATAGCTGAATAGGCGTTGTGTTTTGTAGCCTTACTGTATGTGTTATAATTAGACTGAATAGGTATAGCCCAATGAAAAAATAAATTATCCACATTGTGGTTATGAACATTTTTTACACAAATTTAACCCTTTCATGTTGTTACAGAGACTGACCATTGCACTTAGTTACTATGGCAGCAATGGGGTTAAAAAAACATGTAAAGTATGTAAGCACTTCATCCCAACAGGCAGATAATGTCTGTTTAATTGGACACTGTGAAAAATATAACAGTCACATGTTTGTATTGCATTGGTATTTTGAACAAGTAACAATGTTACCTTAAAAACAGGAATAACACTTATAACGGTGCATGCTCATACTATCACCTATTGCGTCCTTTTAAATGGGGGAAATATCAGGTAAATTATTATAGTAATTGGATTTATATTCAGAAAAAAAAACTAAACAATGAATGAATTTGTATTGTTACACGTGTAAGTGCAATATCACAGATCACAGCTGGAGCATTAGAAGATCGCACATTACAAGCGAGCAAAAACCGTCATTTTTTTGTATGTATGTAATAAACTATAGAAATGCCATTGAAATGATCCCTACAGTCAGTGTGTTTTATATACTGGTATCTATCTATCTATCTATCTATCTATCTATCTATCTATCTATCTATCTATCTATCTATCTATCTATCTATCTATCTATCTATCTATCTATCTATCTATCTATCTGTGCAATTAGGTTATTAGTCTATTCCTATTTAATCTATCTTGTCATTTGTCATTTGTATTATATATATGTGTGTGTGTGTGTGTGTGTGTGTGTGTGTGTGTGTGTGTGTGTGTGTGTGTGTGTGTGTGTGTGTGTGTGTGTGTATATATATATATATACATATATACACTATACACACACACACACACACATATATATATATATATCCTTTCTAAAGATGACATATATGAATCTACTGAATTAATACATGACATTATTCATATGTTAGTGTTTTTATTTGTATGTACGATAACAAGATTAAGAGCTATTAGCTGTATCTTTCTTGTATTCCTTGGCATGTTTGTCTAGACACGAAATACAATTGTGATCATTGAATGACAGACAGTTAATGTAAGCACCAGTGGGAATAGCGCTTATAAATGATTCCTCCTGAGTTAGTGCTTCTCTAACAAGTAGTGGGGGATCTGATCATTTAGTATTACATTAAAGATCAAAGTTTCTTTACTGGTTGGCTGACAGTTAAATTACAGAGCTAAAATCACTGTTGTGCCAAGAATGAGAGACCCAACTAATTCTGTATTATAGGCACATTAATAATTTGAAGAAAAAAAGCCTCCACTTCTTCACTGCTTCACTGGATTATCTTACATTTCAACAACGTTCTTCCTTATGCTTTTCCCTGGGCATCAGTACCTGTAAAAGTGCTAAATTGTCAGATTATTCTGGATCAAGTATTGCTTTAGAAGAAGAAAAAAAATCCTCACTGTAACCGTTCAGTAACACCCCTTGCAGAACATGTTAAGCTTTCAAACATGTCCTATCTGACAGCATATGGAAAAAGCGTCACACGTCTGCCCTGGCAATTTAACCCTTCGGCTGCCACAGGGACTCAGCACTGCAACGCGTCCCCTCCGGCAATCAATGAGTTAAGGAGTTACCAGTTTTATCCTAGTTTGTGGATGAGAGATTTTCCTTTTCTACACACTGCCGGTTATTATTTAATCCCCCCCCCGCCCCCCGCCCCCCCCCACACACACACACATGTTCTCACAGGAATGAACAATCAGTTGCAATTCTGGTCACATGGCAGTAAGAGGGTTAATGACATTTATGAAAACTATATGCAATTCACCAAAAGAAGCATAGGGTGTGATGTACTGTCACCTAGTTTATTGTTTTTCATATAATTTGAACTATACAGTATGTACTATAATCTAACCACACATTTGACACATATTTGTATGTAATTGAATTTGCAAACTTGCATGGTATTGCGTGGAAGTATCGCTAGAAGTCTAACAATATGTGCACACGCAGAGCAGTTTCTGATGTTACACATGTAGCTGAACATGGCATGACAGCAATATTATTTATGATGAAAAGTGTGTAGTTGGGCAACTCACTGAACACAAAAGTGTGTTTCAAGGATACACAATGTATTATAAATGCAGTACAAAGGAACCGTATCAAGCACTTGTGACGTGTATATTTATTTAATTGGTACAAGCTTGTGTATAAGATTAGCTCTACGTAATACTTACTAACTTCTAAAGTGTTAATGTTACAGTACATAACTTATGCTTGTTTTATACTCAGACACATTAATTACATCGCAACATACTGCACACCTAGGTACTGTTATCTGTTTTTTAATTAGTACTGTCCCAAATTTACGTTTTTACATGTAACTACTGTATGAACCTTACAGATATGGAAGATAAAGATAATCGTTTTTGCAATAATGGAATTGCAACTGCAAGTAGAAAAAGTTATGCTACTTAGACTGGAGCTGTGCCTATTAAGCCGAAGGTGCTATGGAGAGGGGGGGAGAGAGAGAGGGGGGGCGAGAGAGAGAGGGGAGAGAGAGAGAGAGAGAGGGGGAGAGGGAGAGGGGGAGAGAGAGAGGGGGAGAGAGAGAGGGGGGAGAGAGAGAGGGGGAGAGAGAGAGGGGGAGAGAGAGAGGGGGAGAGAGAGAGGGGAGAGAGAGAGGAGAGAGAGAGAGAGAGAGAGAGAGAGAGAGAGAGAGAGAGAGAGAGAGAGAGAGAGAGAGAGAGAGAGAGAGAGAGAGAGAGAGAGAGAGAGAGAGAGAGAGAGAGAGAGAGAGAGAGAGAGAGAGAGAGAGAGAGAGAGAGAGATGCAAAGTATGAGGCAGAGAGAGATGGGGAGGGAAGTTGAGGGGAAGAGAAAGAGGCAGTAGGGCAGAGGGAGAGCTAGAAAGGGAGAGCGAGAGAAGGGAGAGTGGGAGAGAGAGATAGTCAGAGGGAAGGGAGATTAACAGAGAGGGAAGCAGAGAGATAGAGAGTGAGGAGGGGGAGGCAGAAGGGAAGGGAGATGTAGAGAGGGGAGAGAGAGGGAGGGAGGGAGGGGGGGCGGCGAGATAGGGGAGAAAGGGAAGGGGGAGTGCAGGAGAGTGGGAGAAAAAGGGAGAGAGAAGTAGGGAGAAGAGAGAGGGGGAGGCAGAGGGAAAGAGGGAGGGAGAAGGAGAGGGAGAGAAAGCAGTTGAGAGGGGGAGGGGAGAGTTCGAGAGGGGAAGAAGAGAGAGGGGGAGGTGGAGGGAGAGTGAGAGAGGGAGAAGGGAGGGATAGAGAGAGATAAGGAGAGAGAGAGAGAGAGATAAGGAGAGAGAGAGAGAGAGAGAGAGATAAGGAGAGAGAGAGAGAGAGAGAGAGAGATAAGGAGAGAGTGTGTGTGTGTGTGTGTGTGTGTGTGTGTGTGTGTGTGTGTGTGTGTGTGTGTGTGTGTGTGTGTGTGTGTGTGTGTGTGTGTGTGTGTGTGTGTGTGTGTGTGTGTGTGTGTGTGTGTGTGTGTGTGTGTGTGTGTGTGTGTGTGTGTGTGTGTGTGTGTGTGTGTGTGTGTGTGTGTGAAGTTGTATGCCACTAATGCTGGGAGGTGAATAATGTTCAGGGATAAACAATTTCTCAATTTTCATCTATGGTTTATCTAGAACATACAGTACTGTAAAATAAAGTGGTTCTCATCTTCTACTATAAACGTTGTCATGTTTATACAAGTGAGGGCTTATCTTTGATGCTTGAAGAGTGCTGTGCAAAATATGGGAAGTAATTGTATCTTTTGAACACAGAGTAAAACAAAGTTGCTATGGAATGACTACTGCGTGAATGGTTGTATATTCAAGGTAAGGAGTAGAAACCAATGACTGATGAAAAAAACAGAGTAATAAGCCCTTCAAAGATATAATGTCAAGGAATGTTTGGGAATCTCAAAATGCCTGAAGTGCATATGTCCTCATATTAACACTTGTTATGGTGAAATAATTCCCATGAAGCTGGTGTACAGTAGTTCCATGCTGTTATGACATAGAAATACAGGGTTGATTTCCTTATGTTCACTCCCCCACACAGAAGCAAGATAAGAGACCGTTATCCTTCATGTGTTTTAATTGTACATTAATATCAATTAAATATGAATATATATATATATATATATATATATATATATTTAATTGGACACTCATATTTTATACAGTCATTATTACATTATATACTATATTAGGTCACACACACATATCACTGTAATCACTAAAAAAAAACATAATATAGTTTATGATGTGTTTTGAGTGATCCATGGTATACTGTATGTCTTTGTTTGACACGTGTAACTTTTTACATTGCTTTTAGGCTATTCCAAGAAATAAAGAAATGATAATCAGGGTGTGGATGTGAATAAGAGCAGTTTTGGAAGGTGCTAAATATTGCATTGTTATTCCCATGTCCTAACAGTAATGGAGATACTGTTAGGCATCGTCTCCACTGCTTGCGGCTGCGCACGCTATGGCCTGCACGGCACGAACAAGATACAGCTCTCTGTGGGGCCAGCCTCAGTCACTGCCTGCGTGCGTCTGCAGAAAGCACGATGCGTGACCACCTTTGCCAAAAGACAAGATTTTTGTCTTTTGGCGCGCTGGCTGAGCGTTTGCCACGTCATGGTGGCAGTTCAGCCAATGAGTTAAAACCAGCCGCGTGACATCATGGCCATATCCCTGCCATGCACCTGCCACGCCTCCCCATCACGGGTGATCTGAAGGGAACGAGTGCCGCCAAGCACCCCCGTCACACGCCACGCACGCACTGGGACCGTAGCCTTAGGTAAACTGCTCATTACCATATGATTTGCATATGAGTAAGCCTAAGGTCCTTTAACTATAAGGATCCGTTATTTTTAAGGAAAATGCCAGAATATCGTTGTGCTAAACACATTTGCGCATTACAGATATCGATACGTTAAATTGCGATAACTAATGTTAAAAAAATGAGTTACCTTCTGAGGATCTACCACATCATTTTTGAAGTCCAATTATACTATATCTGTCTTCTGTAGTACCTAGCTGCAACATTACATTCCCTTTCTCCTGTATACATATTCCACCAACACACTTCAGTGACAATGCTTAGCAGAATAACATGCATGAATTAGATACTTGATATAAATACGTTATCTTTTTATGCACAGGAATTCCTTCTATGACGAAGTGCCAGCAAAGCTGACGTTAAATAAGATAAAATTGTCGTACACAGGGAGGCCCATCAGAAGATTCATTCTTTGGAAATGTATACTAGTCACTCAAAAAATATCTCACTCCAATCCTAGCTCAAGGTCACTTTAATGCAGGGTAATTTCCAATGAGCAGACATCCTCTGGAAATGAACACTCAGCAGTGTAAGACATATTCTGAACACTAGGGCGTTCTCTTTGCTGTTTTTGGCAGTGGAAGTCAGCAGCTGTAATTACTGGAGCTGGACAATAATGTTTTGTTGCGGCTCAAGTGTCTGAGCAGAAAACTATTTAGATTCTCCATATGCAAGTGTATGTAGTTCATAATGATATACAGTATGCACATTTTCATTGAGGGTATCCCTAACCTGGGTTTTTACAAGCAAGAATATGCTACATAACAATGACTGGGTTGCAAATCAGAACTCTGCAATTTGAAGGACTGGAACCTACAGAAAATCAACGAATATGTAAGGGACAAAGGGGGTCATCCAGAATCAAAACTGGGGTAAAAATCCAATTGCGTTCAATGGTAATGTTTTTCCTCCATAAATATGGTGCTGTATTCTTGCCCCATTTCTGCAGTCAAGAGAATTTGCTAAATAACTCCCAAAGAATAGAGAAAATACCAACTTGATTGTAAGCTCCCCGGGGCAGGGACTCTTCTTCCGAAATGTTACTTTAATGTCTGAAGCACTTATTCCCATGATCTGTTATTTGTATTATTTGTTATTTATATGATTGTCACGTGTAGTACTAATGTGAAGCGCTATGTACACTAATGGCGCGATATAAATACATACATACATACATACCAACTTAATATGTGAACCACCCAATACAAACATACAGAGGGGTGCAGCATGCAACAAAACACCTCTTGTACAGGGAAATGATTTTAATGCACCGTACCCACTCACACGTATACTGTGTGGTATATAATAAGTCATTAAGGGCAATGACTGATAATAGGAGGTGTCAAGTGGGCACTAAAGTATAAGTAAACTGGACTGATCTTCTGTAGCTGGAAGCAAGAAAGCTGTGACAGACATCACGTGCTAATTATAAAAAAGCTAATTGTCATTGATGTAAGTTTGTCATTAGTATTAACTTTAGAGTAGCAAACACATAAAGGTATCTTGACAAACACTGTGCAGACATAGATATAAAAAATGTTTCGTACTTAGTTGGTTTATTGCTGATTAGCTATATTCTTAATCATTCCATTGTCAAAGCCTCTTGCAGGAGAAGAGAAGAAAACAAGAGAAAATCAGGGTTAAAAGACCTGATATTTATTTTGCCTAAACTTTTCCATCCTCTGAAAAATACAGTGGCTATAATGAAAGATAGGCTTTGCTAGCTGAACGATACTGGGTCGAAGAGCATTGCAACTTCAAAAAGGAGAGAGATTTATTCTGTCCAGTCATAAATCTAATTCCGTTGTTCCTCTGCCCAATGAAGCATGATAAAGTCCCTTTCATAAAGTATTCAGCGTTAAAGCCACAAAGCTCACCCAATCAGTGGCCATCTGCTTCCACCACATCTACTGTCCAAGGAGCAAGGATGCAGCCAGCATGGAAAAAGCCACCCCTGCTAAGGACTTCAGAACAAATGGAGAAGCCCTGAATAGTATTAGAAACCCTTAGTGCTCCTTGTATGTGTGTATCTATAGAGACAGAGAGAAAAGAAGCTTTATATTGCTACAACAATTGCAAAACAATAAAAGGAAGAGGCATCTAAAGGGCAATATAGCATGCATCAGGGATACCTTAAAAAGGGAGATTTAAAAATATTTAATGGTTTAATTGGATTTAAATTGAAAGTTAATAAAAGACCTAAGGAGGCATTTTGCAGAGCGACACAGAGTTTTTTTTCAATAGGACTTATATTGGCTACTTATTTTGTTGATTCTGGTTTACACGTAAACTTTTAAAAGTGAAATTTGAAAATGCGTGTAAAGCTTTTGAAAATGAAGGGGAAAAAACACACAGACGCGTATTTCATATGAAACAAGAATTATGCTAAAATAAAGTAAACGGTATCAGTGAAAGCGTACATTTGTAAACACACACACACACACACATCCACACACCCACACACCCACACACCCACACCCCCCCCCCCCCACACACACACACACACACACACACACACACAACCACACACACATATATATGTGTGTGTGTGTATTGCATATATATATATATATATATATATATATATATATATATATATATATATATATATATATATAAATAAAATATCTATATATATAAAATATATATGCAAAAACACATGCACACACATATAAAATGTAATATGTTACATATGTCACATACACACATGTAAAATTATATCAGATCAAAAGCATAGTTGTGAATATATAGTAATTAATCTAATCTGTTGAAGATGTATTTTGAGATTGCAATGCAACTATGAGGATGATCTTCAAATGCAAACACAAACAGACTTTGTGCACCCCCCTGGTTTCCTGCTGAAGACCATGAATATAAATCTTGCATGTAATTGCCAAAAGCTGCACAAATGCAGTTTGTGTTTGCTATAGCATTTATTATTTCGACCCTGCATTGTTTTTTTTATGCTCTTCCATTAAGTGAAGAAAAGACTTTTGGGGCACATGATGATTGGGAGGGGACAGAAGGCGTATGTTGCCAAGCACCCGTGTGCTGCAGAAACAACGAATTTATTGATTAGTAAATGTGAAAGAGGGGTGTGTTAAAGTCCTGCACTAACAGAGGCCATCTCAGTGTCATTAGTACTGTAGTCACCTTCTGCAGTGGACACCCAGACTTGCTTAACACAATGCTTCAATGCCAGAATTAGGAGCACTGGAGAACCTTCACTGAAATGTCACATTCATGTTTCAGCACCAGGCTTCAGATAGCGCTTTTGCAACCACAATAAAAACACTTCCTTCTGGTTAATTTTAGGATGAATGCTTCAGATATTTAATTTCATCACAGAAAAGTGCTCTATTAAAACAGGTTTTATCTAGTTAATGCGCCTCTGTCTGGTTGTTTCTATACATATTTTATCCCCCTCTGTCTCCCCCCCCCCCTTAGCTCTTTCACCAATCCTAAAATGATACTGTATTTAAAGAGTAGGTAATGAATATAGTAGGTCAGAAATGGCATTTGCTTGGGCAGGGGATTAATAGAAGCATTGTGTAATACTGCTTTCCAGAATTACTATCAGGATTAAGAGGTAGCTATTGCAAAGGACATATTTTGTATTCGCTATTCATTTTGATTAATGGTTGTGAGAGGATTTAGAGGAGAAAGGAGGCTTCAACCCATCATTTTGTACTATCTTCTCATTTTGAAACTGAAACATATTCAATGGGTTTAATTCGGATTATATACATAATAGACTATGTCTACTTAAATTTGCTTGTGGTTATGCATTGATTTAATGTTATACTTTTGGGCTACACAATGATTGAAGAAAAGCTTATCTTTAGGCTGTTGCGTTTGTCTTCAGCCCTCATGCACTAATGTGAGGGTATTATTAGCCCCACACGCCGACACATGTATTCTGCCATTGTCAGCAGAGTGCTCAGTAATGGTCCATTTCTTGCTTCATAGCACTACTCAAAATGCTTGCTTTTTTTTTTGTGCGATGGGACCTAGCTAGGAATTAGTATTCATGTAACTCCCCCGTTCCCCTCTACTCAATCATTTTAAATGATGCCCAATATAAATAAACAGGACTAAATAGTTTTAAAAAATGATGATTTTCTAGCAGGAAATGTTTTCCAACCCTGTGCATCTTGGAGCAGACATTAGCTAAGACATTCCTGGCTTACATCAAACATGTGGCCCAAGTACAGTATGCTAAGGCCACTCCACAGGAAATGTGTAGTAGCATGGTTACAATTCTTGATTATTACATCAAGCTTTATAATTGAACTGCATACGGGTTGTCTTTCAGAATAAAGAAAATCCATAGTAATTTAAAAGGCATCATGTTCTGTTTATAATGTGTAATAATGTTTACATGCACACATGTACATGATCGATATATAGTACATTGCAGGTATATTTAATGCACACCCAATACATATAGAAGTAAATGGCTGTCTCCAGCACTAACAATACATACATTCAAGTGTTCATATGTTTAGGGTTATAGGAATTTCCCTTTAACAGTGCTTTGGTATGTTTGCCTCTTTTTGCATACTCTGTTTTATAATGTGCTTTGTTCTTGTCTGATAAATTAACTACATTGTCAACTAGCACCACTTTTTAACCTGGCTGTCCAAGTATTCTCTTCTCCCATTCACAGTGATTTGGCATCAATTACTCTGAACACTCATCTCACAATGATCCTATTCTATTTCTCTACAGAGCGGGTGGCTGATGAATACATCAGAATAGCACCCAGGCTGCAGCCCTATTGGAGGCAATTTATGGCATATGGAATTGACAACCACTACGAAAAGAGGGGAAGATAAAAAATGTCGAGAAGATTAAACAGTGTAATAACACTGGTACTAAATGCTAATCAAATACATTCCTATATCAACTATATAATAATCATATTTGGTATGTCTCTGGTAAGTAAAACTACATGTGTGTATACATTGAAGGCAAACTGAAATAGTGTTGGTTTCCAATTTTTAGACAATTGTCATTAAGGGGCCTATGCAGAGAGCAGCGCTATTTCGAAATTCGCCATTTTTTGGAGAAAATCGCGCAGAAAACAGCAGAAAATGGCGAGTTCCGAAAAACGCGCCAATTTTTCTTTTCTATTTCTAAAACTCGCCTCGCGGCTGGCGAGAACCTCAATCTCGCCAGTTTTAAAAATATCCTAATGCAGAGAGCCGCGAACGGCATCTAGCGGCTGTTAGCGCCAATAAAATGGCGCGATTGTCTCCTTTTAGCCTCGCCAGAAAAAATTGGCAATAAGCTGCCGCTCGCGGCCATTGCAATGGGAAAAAAAAGGCGCGAATTTGTTTTTACACGTTTCTGAAGCGCGCATCTCGCCAATTTAAACTCGCCACACGCATCCATGTTAAACATAGCAGAATTCGCACTTTTCTGCATATGGAGAATAAAACTCTCCAAAAAAGCTACTTTTTACTAAATTCGCCATTTTTAAAATTCGCTGCTCTCTGCATAGGCCCCCATGTGTTAAATTATCCTATGGAAACAAATTTTTAGATAATGTTTTCCAGATATACGTTGTAGTCCATATGGAATTATCACAACTACATTCAAATAATAGTTCAACATTACTTTAATGACATGAGTCGACTGCAACTGCCTTGGCTAAAAAACAAAACAGAAACTTCTAAAATGTTTATGACATTTTGAATAGCACAACCTTATGTACAGAAGTACAATTATAGCCATGGTATACATGCCTCTTGTAATACAGCAATTTATTAAACAAAACATATTTCTGTTTAAACCACCATTACAGGATTCATCATTTTTGTTAAATATATGCATAATTTGATCACCTTTAAGGATAATCAATACCTAAGCTGCCTCTCGATCCAATAGCGAAGATCATGTTCTCAGGGTTCACATTATGGCTGCCTGTGAATATATCCTGCTGTCAGTGGAACACAACAACTACAACATAACCTTAAATTACTATGGGTATCAATTTGTGGCTGAGTTGAAAGCTGTAACAAGAGGCAGTCTCCTGCTGGGAACACTGCAAGAGATATGTTTATGATCATTTGTTGCCAAAGCTCATGCACTGCTGGGGAGAGGGCATGGATCAAAAAGATGTGTGCCTCTTTTTGTCCTGTTTCAAAGTGGAAGTGGCTGTCTTTCTAAACCGTTGCTATAGCAACTAAAGGATACACAGTACATTACAACTTATTAAAAAAGGGCAATAAGAGTTGGAAAACAAAAAATAAATGCAGTATTATCTAAAACTACTGTACAGATTTATATAAACAAAAAACAATAGGATTATGTTTGCATTGCTGCTTGAAAGGAAGATGCAATAAAAAAACATTTTCTTCAAATATTACATTAGCACAACTTTCCTGAGCATTTCTATATATTTTCCCTTTTTTTTCCCCATATTGCCTTCTTTTACTATACAACAGTTTAGACTTGAACTGTGCAGGGAGGATGTGATGCATTGCTATTACTATGCAGCATGAAGCAGATCAAACCCCAAAGAATAAGGATTGTCCCTCATTTAAGGCATTTGGGCAATTAACTTATTAAGATCAGCCTTTTCAAAACAAATTGCATTATGTATGTATGTATATCTTTATTTATACAGCACCATTAATGCACATAGCGCTTCACAGCGGTAAGTGATAATCATATAAATAACAAATAACACATAAGGGGAAGAAGTGCTTCAGACATAAAAGTGACATTTAGGAAAAGGAGTCCCTGCCCCAAAGAGCTTACAATCTACAACTCTTGTTTACTTGGTTCAACTATCTGTATCTACATTACTTCTCTCGAAACTTTTAGCTTCTCATACTTTGTACAGAACATACAGTATCAGTTGCATTCATCACATGTGCCAACCAGTTAATAAAGAAAGGGCTACAAAAAACCCAAGATAAACTGCCTTTCCACGTCCCACCACTAGGGGATACAATGAGCTGTCAATTCACCAGGGATACACTTGATATGTTAATGAATTTCGTTGTTAACCTATTATGAGCTGGAAAGGCATGCAGGGGTTAAGAACATGTAAGAGATATTCAGTATACATTAGTATCAGATTCCGAGGTTGTATAAGGGACAGCAAGGCACTCAACATATCTTTTTAGGATCTTCATCTAGCCAAAAATTTAATTTATTGATATTTTTATGTCAGACACAACAGATTATGTACACCCGTTAGACGTGTGAGTTGGCAGTGAAGCAAACACTGTGTTTATACCAGGTATAAAACTACACAAATACACTATTTAATGGACCATACAAACATAGTATTATCCTTAATGATAAAAAAAGATTGTCGTACCTTATAAGCTTCAAATAGGAAACTTACACAGATTTTTCTTAGCTACGTCTTATATTGTTAATAATGCTCTTATGGATATTGACTGATAAAACAAAGTTGTCAGGATGATATTAATGAACGGCGTCTTCTTTTAAGTTCAAATTATGAATGCATGTGATTCATTTGCTTTTGTATATGAGATACAGATTTATATCTGTTAAATTACAGTATGGTACAGAGGAAGTATTCCCCTTCGCTGGCAAACATCAAGCTCTAACATCCTCTTTAGTTCATCTTCATTCACCCATCACGTTGTGTTTTAGGGTGTAATTTGGGAAACCTATCAATTGAGTATCAACTTACTGTATTTAACACGTATGTGTGATTCATCAGAGGTAGTACAGTAAGTAGTGTAACATAATTGCATTCAGCATAAACACAGCGTGACATAGTAACCAGAGTACTTATTAACAGTGTAGTTTCAATGCCAGGATAGTTAAAACAGGATCCTTCTACCAGCTTAATACTAATTACAATGTAGTTACAGATACAGGATTCTTACCTTTCTCCAACCATCCAGTGCAGCCAAAGTCATAAGCAGCCCCCAGGGACTGTAAAACAGAGCCGGGCAGGACAAGAGGCTTCACCTGATTACTGATCAGCCACTTCCTAATTACTGAACCGTTATTATAGGAAGCAGGCAATAACTCCAAATATATACCAGACAGTACAATGTAGTCAAGCATGATAAGAGCACAGAGAATGGGAATGGGCAGCAGAATTATGAGGACACCATCCCAACTCAAAAAGTAAGATGGTTGTATAAATATGTCTACAAAAATTCAGGTAGGAAAAGAGGGTTAAACAAATTAGGAAAAAGATTTGAGTGAGGATACATTATACTCCACAGTACACGGCATTTAAAATGCAATGCGAGGAGTTAATTCGCTGTATCATGTAAGCTCCCGATGTGATTTTTTTGCAGTTTAATAACTTTATCAAAAATATGAAATATATATAGACATAACATTTCTATCGGAGCACTGTCCCCTGGGATATGATGCATCATGGGCGCAGCCTGGACGTCATTTTTGACTAGTAAGGAGACCATAGATACTGTACCTTCTAAGTGAGGACCTCTTCATGTTAATTCAATGTACACGTCAGCTGGACTTTATGCTTTTTGGGTCTGGGAAACTTACTCTAAAGCTAACATCATTGAGGAACCTTAAAATCCATATAATAGGGAAATTGCAGCCAAACAAAATACATCTGTGAATCAGGAAGTGCTGTGCTGCGTAATAAACATAAATGTGTGATATAAACCATGTGTTTTCTTGTTCAAGATAAACTTTCTTCCAAGCAAATCCTAGAAATCTGCCAGGTCTGTGGGTTTCAGGATCACGCGGAGAAAGCACACATACATCATGTCAAATGTTTCAGCATCAGGAAGATCCATGTTCTCAGACATCCGATGGAGGGCAGAAGAGGAAAGACCAAAGATCTGCTTTTTCTACCAAGTGAAAGCATATTAGTGTATTCTTGTTGCAGGACCTTGATAGCCATTGGCCACAATGTAATTTAATAAGGTGTTTGACATATTCAGTGCTGAAGTGGACAGTAACGCAGTTGTTAGCTGGGCTCCGTATCTTTGATAGGTTTAGTATTTGCTTCGAACTCCTCTTGGGTCACCTTTCATACCTTAAATGTAATGACAAGTCAAAGCACTCCACAGATGAATAAGAATAAAGTGTGCCTGGCTCACCTTTACACTTATACAGACGTATTGAAGGTACAACGATCCTCCTTTGAATCCTATAGTCTAACAAATAAATACATTTACTACTAGAGCACAATGAGAAAACGATGTTCTCACGTTATAAATCTGCTTACAAGGCATGATTCAAACACCATTGTTTCTTGTTGTAATAACAAAAAGTAACGTGATACAATGTTGTGTGCATTAATGACATTCATAATCATTTAAGACAGTGGCAGGCGCTGGGTTTTAGTGCATTGCATCACAGCATTGTGTGAAAAGCTGGCAAGGCTTCCAGGCGCACATCTGTGAGGTGTGGATGGCTTTCATTGTAGCAGGTTGTCCTATTAATGATATGCCAAAATCCTGGCAGTAGTATCCAATGCCAGTCATTCGTTTGCTGCCAGATTAAATGCACATCCGTTCAGAAATGGCTCCCATCCACAGTAACATACATTTAGCTTGAGATGTTTCAGAGACTAAAATTAAACTTTGCAGATATTCAAGTAGAAACAGAAGGACTGCATCTGAATGATAATGAAATTCAGCAGTAGGACAATGGGGTACTATTACCCTGGAAAATGTTTACACTTTATATTACTATAAAATGAAGGGAACACATTTTATTTTAGTGTTCACTTCCCCTCTGAGAATAAATGTATTTGTTTACCCTTGTGAATGTGTAATACACTTTCTACTTAAATAATAGATACCCCAACACTATATTGGAGCCCCCCAGTAAGTACAGCTGCTGATCTCACATCACATCTGCTATCTGACCCATCTCAAATACTTTTGAAGAAGTTACACTCTTTTGAAGAGTATAAACTCTTCTGTTGATTATTACTTTTGGTTGCAGGACAGCAAGACGGAAACATCCCCCCCCCCCCCTCCCCAAATGAGCATAAAAGTGCTGGCAAGGGTAAGAGCTAATTCAAAGGGACAGTACCCCATAGTAGGTCAAGATAATGTAGACAGTTTAACACTGTAATCAGTCATTGGAAATAATTAAACACCCTCAAAGTAACTGTTTTGACTTATTTGTATCTTGATACACTGTACATTGTTATTTTCCCATATCTTCAGTTCTAGCGAGTTGAAGCATATCAGCCACCTATGTATCTCTGTTTGACTAATGAGGACTTCATAATCAGTATATAAACAATGGACAAAACAGAAAAAAAGCATGTGTGTACCCTGGGAAAGTTAAAATACACCTTTGTCCAAGTGTTGTGTGTTAATCAGCTAGTGGTGACCTGTTGAAATGTCCTTAGTTCACTTTCATCCGTGGACAGGCTGCCTCTTTAAATCGTATTATTTAGATAAATGCTTTTGTGTTATTATTCAGACACTGTTTGCATTTTCAATTGGTTGGAAGTTCAGCTACTCAGTAATGTTTAAATGACTCCATTTGAATAGTGGGTGAAACCTCACACTTTAAAAACAGTGTCAAACTATTTTCCCCCACATGATATAATTGTGCATTGTTCATATTATAATTTGGTTTTTAATTCGAGATGTGTAAAACTTTGCAAACTCCTCTGTATTTTTTTTTTTAACCAAAATTAATTGCTGGTAAGCTAGTTCACAATTTTTTTAAGAGCTAAAAGTTTTGCAGAGATCAGCTCAGTAACAATTCCCAAAGTATGTATCAAGTATATTCTCCTCTCCATCAAAACCCATTTTTATGTTCTGGATAGGAGTTAGGATCCTCACCTAAAATGCTTGGTGAATTATGACTGTGCTGTGACTTGGTTTTGACTGATTTGCAATATTTTCATGAAAACAATTATGAACAGTTTGTGTAATCGGGCAAAAGTTTTGCACATCTCTATATTTAATGATACATATGGGATTGGCTTGTGGATATGTGACCCATACATCTGAGTTACCTCTCTTTGATCACATATAAAGATGAAGCAGGTCTCAGTGTTCCCTTTATGTGGGATGGGATGGTATACACTATGTTGTGATGTTGTGCCCCAACACTGCCATTGAATCCTATGGAATATGCTGCATTAAAAACAATATATTTTGTTTTCTTAGGAACAATGAGGCCTGCTAAAGGTGCACCGACGAGTATTCTAAAACTTGTCTTGGAAAATCTGGGGCTATCACCATCGGATTAACACAGCAGGGGTCCCTGGCAGTCCCATTCAGTTTGAATGGGACTGCCAGGGACCTCCGCTGTTAATCCTATGGGCCATTAGTCTGTCTGGAGAAATGTTACTGAAATGTTGCAGCACGTACCCAGCATGTACCTGGGTCTTGTTGGTGATAGCCCCAGATTTTCCAAGGCAAGTTTTAGAATACTCGTCGGGGCACCTGTACATCTGAATATGCATTGTTGATTTGCACTAGTAACTGCACCCTAGGGGTAGAGCCTAGGCAAAGTACAAGGGAACACAATATATCCCCATATAAATCCATTTTGCACTTTTGCTGCAGGCCTTTATTAGTACTTTCAATTACTTTAAGTTATTTCAGCTGTCAGAGTTGAAAGTTTTATGACTAACTATATTATCAGTTTCCTGTTGTCAAAGGAGCTGGCACAGCTCATTGAGGACATATATACTAACTGAAAGGAGTTTGTTAACATGCTTTCTATATTGCTAAACTGTATACAAAAATATGAATGCTTAAATTATAAATATAAATTTATATACACAAGTGAAAATATCCACCCACATAAAGTTAAAATTTTTCATATTTATACCATTATTCTTATTCCAGAAAAGACTGTTCTGTGTTATTTAAACATTAAATATAATTTTTTGGACTGTTGTAGTAGTACAAGAATATATTGTAATAATAATAATAAAGTAGCAGCCAGCTAGATACATCATTTATCCAACCCAGGTTTTATTTCAACACTAATTAATATGTAACTTTACAGTGAATTGTAGAATATGACAAATTACATCTGATAATGATAATTGCACTTTATACAACCAACAAGACACACATCATTATTATTTTATACTAAACAAATTGATGCTTAACGTATCAATATCTAGGATTTCCAACATTGGAAGCCAAGAGTTCACCTTGCCAAATCCTCAGATATTCACACTTGGTACTGGCAAAGGACTGGAGGCAACCTATGAATCAAGTTTTAAACCGAAGCACAGCAACAAATCTGACTGTTTGGATATAAAGGGGCCGATTCACTAATCTCTGTTAAGTGGCTTTAAGAGCGCAAAGTACCCTTTAAGACCGATAAGGCTGCAATGAGATTCACTATACAGTGATAACTACGCTTTATCGCTGTAAAAAAGGGCTTTTTTTCAGCCCTCGGCGCAAAATGCGCATGATCAGGCTATTGCGCTGCTTTTTGCCAGTACAGGAGATTCACTAAGCAGCGCTAAGTGAATCGGCCTTAAAAAACGCGCCTAACAAACGCGCCAGCTAAAGGCCGGCGCAAAAGGAGCTGGACTTAGAAAATATTTGTTTGTTTACATTTTTGCAGGCACACCATCCATACAACAGGCCCGTGGATGTCCCTGGCTGACACCGCGGGGGTCTCCGGGTGATCCCCGCAGGACTACGGGGGTCCCTGGGGGTCAGCGGGTGTCCGGGGGTCCCCGCGGGGGTGTTCGGGGGTCCCCGCAAGGGTCCGGGGGCGTCCGGGGGTGTCCGGGGCCGTCTACGGGCCTGCGGTACAAATGGTGTACCCCCAAAAAATAAACAATAACTTAAAAAAATACCCCCGCCCCCTAACACATACACCTCAGTAATGGGCAAAATTACTATTATCCACATATGGATAATAATGCATTTGCCCATTAAATATACATTAATCACAATAAATACAATAAATACATTTTGTACTCACCCTTGTCCGGCACCCACGATGAAGGCCATCCTCATCTTCCTCACCGTCCATACACTGGGGTGCTGAAAAATATACACAAGAAGAAAAAGAGCCAAACTAATGTCCCCTAACCCGTTAATGACCTTAGCCGTTATTAACCGCTACAGTCATTAAGGGGTTAAGCCACCCTGACCCGATACATATATATATACTGTATATGTATGATTAACCAATATACAAATAAATGGTTAAGGATATACTGTACATGCCGAAATACAAATCTTTCCCAATATCAAACAGCACCAAGCAAAATCAATATCTAAGAAATCCAAATAAAAACACTCAATTTGACAATATGTACATGATACAATTAATCTGTGCATCATGTATACTATGCCAACCAATGCTCCAAATCAAATACATTATTCCAAACAAGATACAAATACAATCAATAAAGAAAAACAAAGCATCTCAACACAATTAAATTACCATCAATTAATCCAATCTCCAATCAATTACAATCCAAATCAAGTACACACTTCAAATCCTAAAAACAAACCATTGTGAAAAATAATCTATGTCAAAGTAACCATCACACTAAATCTAGCTTCCAAAAATAAGACAATGAAATAATCTATAGCAAACAGCCTTTAAATAAACATTTGAAAAAATGAAATGTAGATTAGAAACACATTTTTACACAAAGCAGCAAATTGCAATTCCTAAAAACATCAAAACAAGGCAAGCAAACAAGTTTTTATTATACCTGTATGTATGTCCATCTATAGTTTACAGATATAAATAATGGTGCAATAAAAGAGCATCAAAAACAATTAAATAACATTAAAAATCAACATACAATACAACCACTGACTTGTCCTGTACGTATGTATATCCATAGTGACATACATAAATTCAGGGCAAATAAATGGACATAAAAAAAATGGACGTCATGAAAAACATTAAAAAAAAACTGTAAAATAAAAATAAAATACATTTATTTTGTTTACTTACCATTAGATGAACCACTCACCGAAATCAAGGGGAACCAGAAGCTCTCGAACAAGTAATCCAATAACAGGAACCAGGTAACCCTAAATAAATAAACCCTTACAATCCACAAGTGTCTGTATCTTCTTTCTTCTATTTGTAATCCATAGTGGGGGTCTTCTCTGTCTTCTTCTGTCTTCTTCCGGGTCTTCTTATCTTCATCCGCCATGCCCTGATCTTCTTTCTTCCATAGGAGGTCTTTCCTCCTCGCCGTCTAGCTTCAAAATGAGACGACATAGGCTTTTATAGGCCTATGACGTTACATTTGTGTCATATGGTTCTCACGGTCCTGATTGGGCCGTGAAAACGATGTGATTTGGCTGGAAAAAAAAATTGATGACGTCATTTAAAGGCAATGACGCCAGCCAATCAGAATGCCTGTGCTTCAATTGCCTTTAAGATGACATCACCCAAACAAACATGGCCGGCCTCATATGGTATGGTAGCCAATCAGAGCGTGGGAACTCAATCCCAACAGCAAAACATAAACAAGAATAAAAACAGCCAATGTAATGTCCCCTAACCCCTTAATCACCATAGCGGTTATTAACCACTACAGACATTAAGGCGTTAACCCTCCCTCACCACCACTCGGGAGGCCTAAATACCCTCCCCCACTACCCCCCCACCCCCTAAGGCCTAACCACCCTCACACACTACCCAGCCGGGAGGCCTACCCACATACCCTTGGGACCAATACCCCCTTCCCCCACCCCCAGTACCCACAATAAAAACAATACATAGCCCCACAATAAACATCATAATATTTATTACATACATAACCCACCCCCTGTGCCCCCCCATAAATACATGATTTATTATTTTACATACAGGGTTAATACCCCAGGCCCACGGGAGTCCCCGGTGGGCCTGACGGGTCACCTCACAGACCTACAGAAGCCCAGCACTTGGTGTCAAACAGGGTCTGGAGGGCTGCGGTGGTCTCCGTTAGGCGCCATGGTCCACCATGCACTATTTAAATGTATTTTGATATGCTGCTATTGTTAAATGTGTGTAATGTAATGTTTAATTAGATAGATGTAATTTTTGGTGTTCTATGGTGTACTTTAGGTCAGGGTGAGGCTTGCTTTATTATAGTGGTTTTATTTTGGTACTACTATTTTGTCAGATGTTAACTTTTTTGTCGAATGGGTTTGTTTAATGATTAAAAGAGTTAATTGTGTAATTGATTTGGATGGTATTTTAATTGTTTTGTGATGTCATTAATTAATGGTAATTTTTTTGGCTTGCCTTGCTTGGTTTAAATAGTATACTTGTTTGGATTTCATTGTATTTTCTTTTGAATATGTTATTGTAAACATTGATTGGTAGAGTGTACTTGGTGCACAGATTTTATGCATCATGTATACAATGTCAATTCAATCTTTTGTTTGGCATTTCATGCTTTTGATTGCCACATGAGAATGATTTTATTAGGAAATAGGATTTTGTTTTACTGTGGAAGATATGGAGAAGTGGTATTTTTATTTATGCATGTTTTAATAAACCCATAAACATTTCTTTGTGTATTGGTTCATCATGTGTATATAATATATATATATATGTATATGTATGTATAATAGATATATATAGATATATATAGAGATATATACAGAACATATAGCATAAACTGATTGGAAGGCACAAAACCTGGTGCACAATAAAAAAGGTGATTTAAACCTTTAAAAATGCATTAGGACTGTGCCAGAAAACATGGGAGATAAAGACACATAAACCGGCGCCTCAAAAAAATATAATAAAAATCTGACCAAATATAGTCCAAGTCAAAAAGCTGGGATGAGTTCCATGGAAGTGTCTTCAATGTAGTCTCAGACAAACAAACATATAAGACGACAACATAAAAGAAAAAAAGATCATAGTGCAACTAAAAACAAAAATCACTGGTAAGGTATGCGAAATAAGACTGCAGTTTAATACAATGGTTAAAAAGTATACATAAAAACAACAAACACTTGATTGTTGGGCAAGAAACACTTATAAAGCGATGGCATCCAGTGGGGCTAAAATTAAAACCCTACTTACAGCAAGGCTGATAAATATAAGCCTGTAGCACAATTTCACTTGGCACTCCGAAGCCTGGCGGGTGCTGGGGGCTCTCAGAACCAAGGCCACGCGTTTTGTGACGTCAGTCACTTGTGACTGACGTCACGAAATGCGTAGGGTAGACTTTTTTCTGGCAGAGACATTTGGCTTCCCTCCCTGCTAGCCTCTTATCCCTTTTCCCCCGTGGCGTTGGTTCTGAGAGCCCCCAGCACCCGCGTGCGTCCTTCCCCTGTCCCTGCCTATAGCGGTGACGTCACTGACTATCGCGAGACCTCGGGTCTGCGTGACTGTCTCAGTGAGTCCCCCGGCAGCGCTGAGCTCAGGCGGCTTCCTGCTCCAGTGCTGACTCGTGGTTGTGGACAAGTTATGGCGGTTGGCGGTGTGAAGTCTCAGGAGCTGTGCTTCTTAGCGGTGCGGAGCCTCCAGACGGTTGAGCTGTGCCATCTTCCCCCCAGGCTTCGGAGTGCCAAGTGAAATTGTGCTACAGGCTTATATTTATCAGCCTTGCTGTAAGTAGGGTTTTAATTTTAGCCCCACTGGATGCCATCGCTTTATATGTGTTTCTTGCCCAACAATCAAGTGTTTGTTGTTTTTATGTATACTTTTTAACCATTGTATTAAACTGCAGTCTTATTTCGCATACCTTACCAGTGATTTTTGTTTTTAGTTGCACTATGATCTTTTTTTCTTCTTTTATTCTTTTATGTTGTCGTCTTATATGTTTGTTTGTCTGATACTACATTGAAGACACTTCCATGGAACTCATCCCAGCTTTTTGACTTGGACTATATTTGGTCAGATTTTTATTATATTTTTTTGAGGCGCCGGTTTATGTGTCTTTATTGTGTATATTGGTTTGTGTTACCTATTTTTTCCTGGCTGCCTTCACTCCAATATTTGGAGGTGTATATATATTAGTTAGCTGTCATATTGTCATTAATTTTTTTATTTTTTGCATTAGCGCTGTTCCCACTGCCCTTCCCCTTTAGAAAACATGGGAAGATACTTAGCACAAGTGAGGCAATAGGGGATTATGCTGCTGCACTAGAAAAGGTGATCCGTGGAGGAACAAGTTCCAAAATGTTGCAATAGTAGAAAAGTGCAGTGCGCGCTTTCCCTTGGAATATTTTGATCTTCCAAACGATGATAGTTATCCCTTCTGCCACTCATATTCTCCCGTGATCAGCTGGGCCAATCCAAGCATACAGAACAAAAAAAAGAGTGCAAAAAAGAGAAAGCAAAAATCAATTGCCATACAATGATTTTTATGTATATAAAAAAGCAATTAACAAATTACATTAAAACTTTACAATAAAAAGAAAGGATCATATAGATCCATGCATCCTCTCATCAAAATCACATTACCACTGAGAAACGTATCCTGAAACCAGCCAAAAGGCTAGTCAGTACCCCACAAACTCACAGTCCCAGGTGAAAGAAGGGTAAGTAAAGTGTAAAACTAAGTCCGTAGATGTTATTAGGAAAGAAGCTTAACCTTTGGGTTTGGCTTCCTCATGGAGATGAAACGATGGCAGCTTCCAGGTATCGTCATCACAATGATGCATAGCTGCGTGATGACCTCACCGCAACGCGTTTCACACCTAAATGGTGCTTCATCAGGGGTTTTGCCTAAAACATCCTGTGGCAGGTTTAAAAATCAAAAGAGCAGTGTCCACCCATCAATCAGGAATACCCCATATAATTACATATGAGCCGTCCAATCACCATAGAGGAATGTTAGTGCATAAGAAAAAGGCACACAGAAAGCAATCACACTTAAAACATAATTACATTTGGTGGATAAAGACAAATTAACATATAAACAAATAAACAACACACATATAAACATATTTGCTTTTCAGCATTCTCGTGGGAACAGGGAAATGCTGGGTGTCTGTCGTCAAAGCGTCCTGTGTGAATTATGTGATGACCTCAAAACCCTCTACGCGTTTCGCGTCACATACGCTTCATCAGGACAATGTGATGACAGACGTGGAACAGATTCCCTAGTCCCACGAGAACGTTGCAAAGAGCTTGGCAGCAGAGTATCCTTAGGATTTAGGACTTGAGTTTCGTCCCTCTTGTTTTTCGGTGTTATACCAGTTTCCATCACGATGGAGGAACTTTATGGTACCAACTTGTCTGAGATGTGTGAGGGATTTTTGGAATGAGATGTTTCCATCGTACATGTGATTCTGTATGTTTTTAATTTGTTTATTATTTATATCAAGTGTTTTTATCTTTTAACTGATACTGTCCTTCTTTTGAGCTCCCTTTTTTGTTGTGTGTTGTCCTACGGATTGTGCCATTTATTTGCGGGAGAATGTTTGGGCAGCAGGATGGACTAAATTGGGATTTTTCCTTGGTGGTCCTAGAACCAGCTCGTAACAAATATTTTACTTACAGGGATTAGCAATCGGGACCTGAAAACTCAACCCGAATCCGATTCAGAAAAACTGAATAATTATAGAGGGAGTAGGGACCAAGGAGGAGTGCAAATAGTGGTACAACCTCAAGCGGAAATCATTGTTTTGTATGTACTGCAGGGTTTAGATGTAGGTTGGTTAGACTATTTCGTGGTGGATAAATCTGTGTTTTTTTGTTTTTTTGTTTTTACAATCCGACATTGGATTCGATATAGACACGGTCAATGGACTTGATTTACATTAAATATTATGTTGGATTATTTAAAATCCGAGAATCCAAGCTTTATGGACAAACGTTAAATAACCCACACAGATTAAACTTGGTACAATCCAAAATCCAATCTTATTTTGAATTAAACACCTGAGAAAATCTGAGAAGGGGATTTTGAATCTCTAATTATGTGGGATATATTAGTGGACAGAAAATGTTGTTTTCACTGACTGTACCATATTGTATTTGTTTCTGTATTAAATATACAAAGTTTGTTAATGAAATGTGTACATTTGATGCTGATTATTTAGTACAGGAGGTATGGGTCACCTTAGACCTCTCACAGTTTTAAAATCTTAAAGCAGAATTTGCTGAAGGCTATTAATCTATCTTGGATCTCACAGGGCATTTATTTATAGGCATTTTTTCAAGTTGTTGATTTCTTCATTCAATCAGTTTTAATATGGAAACATTATACAAATGTGTTGGTGCTGTTATAATATAGGGGGAAATATATAATTACAGTAATAGCAATATGAGTGCTTAGTTTTACTCTTACTACATAATAAGACATATTAATTCCTCTGACAAAATGCCACGTTTCGGAGTGAAATGCGTTAGGATAGCCCATTAGGGTCCCTGTCTGATTGTAAACATGCTTCATTACTTTATGCCAATTTTTCATGTTTATATTTCATGGTTATTTTTCCACTGTGCGCCCTCTATAATGGAGAAAGATCAATTATTGGAGTTTCGTACCCTCAGTTAATATACAGTAAATCAACGATGGCGCTGTCTCCAGCTACAGGAGGGGACAGCGGTGACTCCTGTGTAACAAAAAAGCAAGTGGTGAAATCCTAGTTCTGGTTTGAACGGCGTGACTTTGAAGCAATAAGCATGTCATTTTTCAAAGCTTATGTATCTGGACATATTAATTAACAATACAGGCGGTCCTCGGTTATCCGACGCAATGCGTCGGATAGCGAAGCGTCGTAAAGCGAAACCCGTTTTCCCATAGGAACACTGTTTAAATTAAACGTTCCGTTCCTGAAGGCATTTTTAATGCTAAAATACACAGAAAATGTTACTCAAGCAATAAGATATGCTGCACACACATAGATTATGATGTAAACATTATATTTATTGATTCCAGAACTATAAAATAAAACTATAAAAATAAAACTATGCTGTATTCTGTACAGAAATGTACATGAGCAAAAAAAAACACATCAATTATTGGAGGAAGATGATGGGGGGGGGGGAATCTTCAATAGATAACGGACTTTTTGGAGGTGATGTAGGTGCAGTTGAAGGTTTCGGCCTCTTGAAGAACCTCTTCATTGAAGTCTGGACAGATCCTTTCCTTTTCTGCGTGTAGATCTCTCTATAGCAGCTGATTTGGTTAGACACCCCACGACTGACTGTTGAACTCCGTTCAATGTTAGGGTCATTGTCCTCAAATATGGCCAGTGCGCTATCAATGTGCTTGAATGCCGCACCCAACATTTTGCTTGACAAAGATTTACGTGGCTGTGGCTGTGCCACATCAGCAGATTGGTGGGCCTCCTCTTCAGCAATTTTTTGCTCTTCTAATTGCATGAGGTCTTCATTGCTCAACTCGTTAGAATGTGAGGCGAGCAACTCCTCAATATCCTCGGTTTCCACCTCCAAGTTGAGATCTCTGGCCATTTGCACAACAGTTTCTGTAACTTCTGCAACAGTCGCTGTAAGGCCTTGGACATCAGACACAAAATCCGGGCACAAATTACACCAAACTCCATTTAGATTGGATTGTTTCACCTCATTCCATGCCTCTCCGATGTTTCTCACTGCATGAAGAATGTTATAACCCTTCCAAAATTCTTTTAAGGTTGGACCACCTTCCACATCGGTTGCTCTGATGGCCTGGGCAAATGTTCGCCTAAGATAGTAGGCCTTGAAGGAAGCGATAACCGCCTGGTCCATCGGCTGTATCAGTGAGGTGGTGTTGGGGGGATGAACACCACCATGACGTTTGGATGATGGTCATCCAGGTACACGGGATGGCCAGGAGCATTGTCCAGGAGCAGCAATGCTTTGAAATCGAGGTTCTGGTTCATGCAATATAATTGCACAGCCGGAACAAATTGATGCTGGAACCAGTCCTCAAAAAGGCTCCCTGTTACCCATGCCTTACGGTTGGACTTCCAAATCACTGGAAGTGTGCTCTTTGCATAACCCTTGAATGCCCTAGGGTGTTCTTCATGATAAACAAGCAAAGGTTTTAGCTTGAAATCACCTGCAGCATTTGATCAAAGCAGAAGAGTCAGCCTGTCCTTTGCAACTTTAAACCCGGGCATAGATTTTTCCTCTCTTGCAATGTAGCTTCTACTGGGCATTTTCTTCCAGTAGAGCCCAGTCTCATCAACATTGAACACTTGACGTGCGCAATAGCCACCGTCCTCTATAATTTTGGCCAATGTAACAGGGAAGGTTTTAGCTGCCTCCTCATCAGCACTAGCAGCTTCACCGGTCACTTTAATGTTATGCAAGTTTTGCCCTCTCTTTAAACCGCATAAACCAGCCCTTACTTGCAGTGAACGTTTCCTCAGTGGCCCCTTCTCCATGCTGTTGCTTAATGTCCTCATACAGACTCAAAGCCTTGGCCTGAATTAAGGCTAAACTAATGGGCACATGACGCTGGGATTGATCTTCCAGCCATATGATGAGGAGTTTTTCCACCTCAGCAATATGACCAGCACGTTGCCTTATTGTCGTACCTTGCATAGGTGCTGAGCCCTTGATCTGTTCCAGGATTCTTGCCTTGTCTTTGATTATAGTCACAATAGTTGTGCGAGGTATATCCAAGGAACGTCCAATTTCTGTGTTCGTCTCTCCTTTCTCAGAGCGCTTTATGATGTTTTGCTTGGTCTCCAAAGTTATAGATTTTCTATTCCTTTTTGGAGTAACAGCACTTTGCTTTTTGCTTTGATCAGCCATGGTTTAGGGCCTAAAATACACCACCAAACCTTCACACAGACTGTCCAGAATGATCTCCCTAGCCTGCAGCCGTCTGGTTGTTCATTTGTAGCAAATTTTTAAAGCGTCGTAAGAGCGTCGGATAAGCCGTTCGGGCGTCGTAAAACGGGCCATAGGGATGCATTGACAAGCGTCGGATAAGCCGTTCGTCGTAAAACGAAGCGTCGTAAAACGAGGACCGCCTGTAATATTGTTTTTTTCTGTAGCACTGCAGAAATCATTTTTCAGGTGCAGGTAGAACCATAGAACTTTCTGTCTAGTAATGGGGTCTGAGGAATAGAGAGACTGTTATTTGTATAAAAATCTAGTGCTGGAATTCTAACCAAGCTCAGCCCCCTCAGAGGCAGTGCTTGTAACAGCAGGCACATCTTATCGTCTAACAATGGAGTAAAAGCAGTAGAAGAATATGAATAGTGTAAAGACAGCTGCAATGTTTAGATCAAGGGAAAGCCTTTTCCATGCATGAAAACAGTCTTGTAAAATGACACATCAAAAGTGTAATGCCTAAATAAACTTTTATTTATAAAAAAGGAAAAGGATTACAGCGCTTGTAAACAAAAAAGTTATAATGGTGATACTAAGTGATATTGTGAGGTATATAACTATAAAGTGTTACACCCCCAAAAATATAAATACTTGAATAGAAAAGTGAATGTGTGTGTGTGTGTGTGTATGTGTATATATATATATATATATATATATATATATATATATATATATATATATATATATATATACAGTATATATATATACAGTATATATATATATATATATATACAGTATATATATATACAGTATATATATATATATATATATATATGTATATATATATATATATATATATATATATATATATATATATATATATATAATATATTACACAAGTACAAGAGGTGGAGAATTCAAATCAAGTAGATCATAGTGAGCAAGAGCCCATTAGGCAAAAATATAATACAAAAGGCAAAACAAAAGACACTACATGCAAAACAATATAAAAACACAAAACAGAAACAAGAAAAGTAAAAAATAAAAAAACACATATATTGTGGATAAAAAAGTCTGATGTGAAAAAATGTTCAAAAAATTTCACTGGAGACTCCAGGCAGCTCTCCACAGGAAAAAACATTTTCACCATAAGATCTATTTCTCAGGACACCTTTGATGGTTGAAGTGGCCTGATTATATTGGGTAATAAACCTGGGATTATCTGATTGAGTGGACCCTAAACAATAAACACTCTCCTGTCAAGGTTATTAAAAAATTATTATTAATATTTTATATACATATCTATCTGATAACTCTTTCTATATCATGTGTATTTATTTTTATCTTTTGTGTACTTTTGAATTATGCCTTAGAATATTTGGGATTTCTGGTAGATATAATTTCTCCTAGGATAGCTTCTCCTTTTTTCGGACAATTAGTTTTGCCAATACAATGATAACAGACAGAGTATTATGCATTTCGTTTTTGTAATCGGTGAATCTCGATCCTCCTCAGCTAATCCACTGCACAATTTCTATAATTGTTTTAATAATGGGAAGATTACGTTTTTGCTATTTGCACTTTTGTATATGTTTATACATTTTTGTATTTTGCATACTGTATTTTTATATGTAAGTCACGTGTATAGTCTCTGTATGACTTTCTTGTTCTCATTGTATGTGTGTTTTTTCTGTTTTTGTGTTGTATGTTATCCTATCGATTTTACGAAGGGTTAAATATCTATTGATACCAATTAAGGATTGAACTATTTAAGGATTATCAGCCACTGACATTTACCCCTGATGAAGTCGCATCATTAGCGACGACTCACGTTGGGTTTTTGGGCTTGTTGGACTCTTGTCATTAGTGTCTTCATGCTTACGTAGGCTGCGCGTGTGAAACTATGTGTGTGGCATTGACGCCCTAAGGGATGCCAATTGGAGTTTGGAGTTGCACTTCCCTCCCTCTGTTTCTACACGGACCCATATCATTGCAAATAGAAGTTCTATGCTCCCGGCTTTGGTCTCTGCCTGACGGTTCCCGCTGACGACCCCAAGAGTGACTCTCAATATGTGTATTTACCTGTGGCGTTTGTGATTTTTTTTTATTTTAGAAGTAAGTCTGACTAAATATTTTGTATCTGAGATATGCTATAGAGCATGCGCTCTCTTCTTTTTTTGTATAAAACTTTTATTTATACCTGCAACACAGTTGACGCCTCCAATTGTTCAATGAATATTTGAAATACTTCAGACTGAATAAATCTTTTAAATAAAATCCATTTGTTAGATGCTGTTTGTGCCCCTTTGTGATGGAAATTTACTGGAATACAACACTGATGAATGCAGCATAACATATTTCAGGCTACATTTACTAAGAAGTGCTTTACCCTAGGGCACATTAAAGGCCCATTCAAATGAATAGGCCTTAAGAAGTCTTAGGTTTAGGATGCCACTTAGAAACAAGTGCTCTGCATGTTCCACTGGTCAAAGTTTCTGCTTTTTGCCCACATACTGTATTGCTAATTAGCCCGAGATTTAAAAGCACAGTGTTCTTTGTAAAGAGAAGAAAATGTGCACACAAAACCTGTGTGCTGCTGTACCTTCAATACAATAATGATACAGTGCAAAGTAAAGTACTGCAATCACAAACATAAAGTCTTCAAGAGAGGAAAGGGTGCATATAAAGCAAAACCTTTAACTAAAGCAAAAAAAATATTAAGATGATTTCTAATGCTTCACATGATGTAGAAGCCTGGGATATATTGCACAACCATGATGAACATTGACTACCTCTTCGCTTGATATAAGATAAGCCATGCTATAGACAAAACTATATCATACAGTTGTATTGTTCTTCTTTATGTATTTCAAGAAATGCCAAGAGGAAATATTTTTGTATCAATATAATTTATAATTGATTGCAATGCTTGTATATTGGTGGCGCTGTGACTAGCCTAAATCTCTTAATTACTATGGCATTTCTGTACAGATTTTCTTATAAAATGTTTATGCTGTATTCATCATTTCATCAAAGAAAAGGACTGTTATTTACAAATAAACACTATTTTCTCTGAAAGAAAGAAGAAGTGTAGACTTCAACATTGAAAAAACTTTGGCACTTCAGTACCTCTTGACTCATCACACTTCCATCCATGACTAGATATACTATATTTTACAAAACATCTGCATAATTAATTAATATTACTATTATTATAATACAATTAGAAAACATGGAAAATCCATGTTCAAAAGAAGCTTAATTAAACCTTTTTTCATGAATACCTATTCCTCATGTGTATGCTACTGAAAAAGCAATGCCATGCATTGTAATCCCCACAGGACATGCAAAGAAACTGGGTGTTAAGATGTTAGACGGCAGATGTTTTTTTCACTGATAAACAGTCACTTTTGAAGACTTAAATATGCTTTGTTTCTGAGAAGAAAGGTTGATCTATTATGCAGCAACCAAAACCCTTTTGGAATGATGACATTTTATTTGTCCTCTGTATGACATTAGTCCCTTTAATTGTGCTTGTTTTCCATGCTTCTCCCACCCACTCTTTTGAGATCTGGTAATACTGCGCAATCCCCTTATGACAAATGGTATGCATTGAAAAGTCATGGATCTAGAGGGTAATGTGCGTTATGAGTGAAACTTTATCAAAATTCAAAGCATTATAAGTGGCTCACTTAATCATGTCCTCTGCAATCAGTGACCGCTAGAGTCCACTAATTAATGTAGACAGTTAATAATGGAGTGCAATTAGAATTTATACGTAACTATATTTTTTATTCAGCTTCCATCCTATAGCTAGCTGTACTCATCTCAACCACAAGCTATAGTATTTTATTAAGTTGCTTATTTTTAATATATTTGTCTTAATGATCTGCATTTAAATGTAGCAATTCATGATGTCTATTTATTTATTTGTTAATTTATATTGATGTATTCATGTTAGGTTATGTTAAAGAAATTGACCAATTGCCTCCTAGAGCACGATTGCTCTGGTCTTTCCTCCATGAACCCCCCAACTAAGCAAATATTTGCATTAACCTTTTTTAGAGTCAGCATTCCTTGGATGTTAAAATGACATATGCATTCCAATATGTGGGGCATCAATATGACCGTTACTCATTGACTCACTGTCATTCTATGTATTTGTTTCTCTACTTACTACATCTTTATATCAGTCTTAACTTTTTTAGTGCCCAAAGGATTAAGGCAGCTGGTGCCCCACTCAGAACCATGGACCCCGCAGCGTGAGCGCATCAGACACTGTCCCCGGCGCCGCAGACTTTTGCTTTATCGTCCAAAGCGCTTGAAGTCTTGCTACATTTGTAGCGCCAACCATGTATGCAACATTTTACATAGCTAGTAAACAAAACATAACATATGTAACCCCTCGTTTTACCCATAAACTGACTCCTTTGTTCTAGTGTGGAGGCCCCAGTCCTACTCTCTGTTCATACTGGGGCTATCCCACTTGCTGGGCGCGTGGCCAGACATCAGAGAATAGGACATGACACAGGGCTTTGAATAACTAGAACATATTTATCAAACCCCTATAAACACAGATATGAAACAATACATGTGATCCTCTAGTGGAGGATTATAAAGATACAATCACAATACAGTATGTCGCTGCACAAATGTGTGCCAAGGTCTCCCAAAGTTCCCACACCCCCTTGTTATAAGGGACCCGTGTGTGGGTGCCGCCACAACGTTGGAGCTCTTTTTGATCAATGTACTGTATGTATTGCTTCATTTATAAAACACCATTAATGGACATAGCGCTTCACAGTAGTAATATACGTGACAATCATATAAATAAACAAAGGAGAAACAGGTGCGCAAATCACATCAGGATATGGAAAAGAAAGTGAAAACACAAAATAGTGCAATATTGTCTGCTCCAACAGATAATTTCAATGCTGGAAATTCTATAAAGTTTGCACTCACGTGTTTAACGTGAAATGAAAGCGTTGTGGTTGTTCAAAGTTACCAACTTATGTCTCCAAACAGGTACTCCAGATCCATATAGAGGGGGGGGGGAATCCATATACAAAAGAGGGAAAGCAAATAGTATAATACTGTTTTTAATGTTAAAAACACAAGGTATTTCACTTACATAAGTGCTTTTGTTTGAGAGCATTCAGACCACCCTGGGTAATAAGGTCAGACAAGAGTATTCACAGAAACAGCATCCGCTCCACGGCTGTCACATCAGGTACTGAGCTGATTAAAGTTGTCCTCCACTCTGGATGTCATCAACAAGGGCTCCTTAGTGATCTCTGATTCACCCAACGCGCGTTTCTACCGCCAACTCTTCATCAGGGGCTAATCTCAGACTTGGCGGTAGCCAAAGTAACCTGCACAACTGGATGGCATAGACCCTTATTATTTCCGCATTGAGCATCTCCTGTGGTAACCCCACAGAGAGATCGATAGAGGAGGAGGTGTTAGCAGAAGAGACACTGAAACTACGATGGGAGAGGTAATAGGAGATCCAGTATAGAGCTTTGTTACGAATGCCAAGAGTATGAAGGTTGTGAAGGACAAGAGGTTGGCCATAGTATCCAATGCTGCAGAAAGGTTGAGTAATATGAACAGAGTGTAATGACCTATGTCTTTGACAGCATGGAGGTCATTAGTTATTATAGTGTGCCCTATATCAGTGGAGTGAGCAGTGCGGAAGCCAGATTGTAGAGGGTCTAGGAGAGAATAGGTGTTTAGATAATGAAGCAAGCAAGAGAATACATGACGTTCAAGGAGTTGAGAGGCAAAAGGCAGGAGGGAGACAGGTTGATAGTTAAAAAGATAGGTAGGGTCAAGCTTGCTGTTTTTGAGTAATGGTATAACTGTTGCATGTTTGAAGGAGGAGGGAAAGGTACCAGAGTAGAGGGAAGAATTAAAAATGTGTGTGAGCGTAGGGATTATAGTAGGAGCAACCGGTTTTAGGATATGGGAGGGAATTGGGTCAAGAGGGCAGGTGGTAGAGGGAGAAGAGGAGATCAGCAACAACACATCCTCCTCTGTTACAGCGGATGAAGAGTCAAGAAATGCAGGAGGAGAGTTAGGAAGAGGTGTGGGATGGGAGGAGGATACAGAGGGGATGACCTGACGTATGGATTCCACCTTTTCCTTGAAATAGTCGGCAAAGTCCTGAGGTGAGATGGAGGAAGAAGAACAGGCAGCAGAGGGTGATCTGAGTAGGGAGTCAAAGACAGAGAAGAATCAACGTGTGTTTGTCTTGTGCGTGTTGATTAGTGTAGGTTTGTTTAGCTTGAGAGAGGGCAGAGTTGAAACAGGTTAGCATAAATTTGTAGTGAATGAAGTCTGCGAGAGTGTGAGATTTCCTCCAGAGGCGTTCAGAGGAACGAGTGCAGGAACGCAGCATGCGTGTCTGGGAATTTAGCTAGGGTCTGGGGTTAGAATGGCGAGAACGGCAGAGAGAAAGCGGGGCATGTCGATCAAGAGATGAGGACATGGCAGAATTGTAGTTTCTGCCTGTGACGGTAGGGGGTAGCCAGGCTATCAAATAAAGTTTTAAGCCTGTTTGGTTACCCCGGATCCGTGTTTAGAGAGTGTCAGCTTTTGAGCCCAGGGTTTGTATATGCACAGCCTGTAATAGTACGGTAATAAAGAATTGAATGTGTTTTTACCTTTCCAGGAGTGCAAGCAAGCAGAGATTGCTGTGGTATGAGTTTCAGTGTTTTTTTTTTTGAAGAGAAAGTGTTGTCCGATTGTGTCTATCTAGCCAGGGCCCAGAGTTGCTGGTTCCCCTACAAATGTATCCAGGAATCCTGGATGCATGTAGACACATGATCTCGGTAATTTCTACCATTGAAAACGCTTTCAAGACTCACCACTAAGGGTTCCCTGAAAGGTAAAAGGGGCATAGGGATATGAGGTGTCCCTGAACCAATCAAGGGGTCCCTCGTATAAGGGGGGGGGGGGTGCCCAGTTAATGCCCAGATCACCTGAACCCAGTATAGGTGTTCAGGGGGTGCTCCAGTTATATATAAGACTGTGAGGGTTTTTTAAAGTCTAAAGTCAGGTTTTGTAGAGTGTGAGGCATATGGCTAGTGGGACTAAAAAGTCTCATTCTATCCCTCATCACCAGAAGACTGCGACATTTTAGCAGCATAAAAGTGTAAGGTATATTTTATTAGACAAAATGTGTTAAGTACATGTATGCTTTGTGCACAGTAAAACGAGGCACAGGGATGAAAAGTGTTCCTGTAGCTGTGGGGACCCCAGTTAGTGCCAAGGTGTCCCAGAACTTGTATTGGGTTGTGGGTTATGGAAGTTCCCTGTAAAGTATAGGGAAACCTGACCTGTTTAGGGGCATTTAGGGTCCCCAAGGTTTAAACTTAATTAAAGTAAGGTTCAGATCGTGTTCTACTGTATGTATAAAAATCCATGCAGTCAGCCTTAGCCATTTGCATAGGCGACATGATGGCTACCTCACCTAGCCTCAAAGGGAATCCAGGATGTGGAGGTGGGTGAACCATTTGGTGAGCAGGAAAAGGCCAGGTGTCCATCCCAGAGAATAGAGGGCACCCCACTGGGGCCCTGATTGTGACACAAGACTTAGCGGAGCCGGCAAGGGGTTAGCTGGGGGGAAGTTGCTGCTTGTGGGAATATTTCCCATTGGCTGATTCATACTTCCAGCCCACACGTTTTTTTCAATCAGGCCCAACACGCCCCCTGCCTCTGACATCATCAGCCAGGATAACCCTGCTCTGATTGGCTACTGAGAAATTTCTTACGCTTTTGATTGGGCTGTAGGTTTCTGTGAATGAAACGGAGAGGTTTTAAAAACCCTTACACAGTTCAGATTTTCAGATTGTCTCAAATTTTTAGATTCTCCCAAGTTTTTAGATTCTGACAAGTTCCTAGAGTCTCCCAAGTGTTAAAATTCTCAAAGTTTAAAGATACTTCAGATTCTAAGTTTCCAGCAAGAAAGGGCTGCTTCAGTCAAACTGCCTGAAATGTTCTATCCTGTTTTTGCAACTGGTATCAGGAGGGAAATCCTTAATTAAGGATCCCCTGTACCTAGGAAAGTTAGGTTGTTATCCCAGTTCCCAAGTAAGTGTGTCTTTTTGCCTGTATTATGTGTATCATTGTGTGTATGCCTAGTGTAAGGGAATAAACTACAATTTATTTTATTATCTTGTTTTGATCCAGATAAAAAAGTGTAACTGGCCTGGTCTCCTGTGACACTGAACAGGTTGTCAGGGTCTGGAGCAGAGCCGAGAGATGAGAGGGAGGAGCGTAAAGTGGACTCAAAAGCTGGTAGGCTAATAGAGCTCAGGTCTCTGCAGAGATGAAGGATAGATAGAGGTGGAGAAGGGGAGAAGTGAGGGAGATAAAATGAGATGAGGTGATGGTCAGAGAGAGGAAAAGGGGAAATGGAGAAATGGAGAAATCGGAGAGCGAAAAGTTTTTAGTGAAAACCAGATCTAGGTAGTGTCCATCCTTGTGAGTGCTGGCTGCAGTCCACTGTTGAAGGCCAAAAGAAGAGGTTAGAGAGAGAAATCGGGAAGCCCAAGGGAGAGAGGGGTCATCAATAAGGCAGTTGAAGTCCCCAAGGAGAAGAACAGAGGAGTCTGAGGAGAGAAAGAAAGAGAGCCAGGATTCATGGTCAGAGAGAAAGACAGAAGGGGGATGAGTAGACGTAGGTGGGTGACATATGATGCCACGTGAACAGGGAGAGGAGAGAAAAGCTGACAGTGTGAGCCTCAAAGGATGGAAAAGCAAGAGAGTGAGGAATAGGAAGGGTACGATAGCGGCAGATAGAGGAGAGCATGAGCCCCATGCCTCCACCCCTGCCATCAGGGCTCAGAGTGTGGGAGAAAGAAAGGCCACCATGAGAGGGCAGAGTCAGAGCAGAGTCAGACAAAGTGAGCCAAGTCTCAGTTATAGCAAAGAGGAGCAGAGTGAGAGAAAAAGAAGTCATGGACAGAGAGGAACTTGTTAGAAATTGAGCGAACATTCCAAAGGTCACAGGAGAAAGGGAGAGAGGAGGGAGGGTGACAGGGGATGGGTATGAGGTTAGAGGGGTTGACACCAGAAGGAGTAGCAGTTTTGTGTGGAAGGAGAGGATGAGAGCATACAGAATTAAGGCAGGGACCAGGATTGGGCGAGATATCCCCAGAAGCAAAGGAGGAGAAGCATGGTTAGAAAGAGAATCTGATACCTGTAGCAGGCCTGTCTCTTCACAAAGACTTTTGGTACCCTTTACTTGTGGGAGGATCCCCTCTGGTTCTACTCTCGCCTCTCTTGGACTGCTTCAGCACCACTTCTCACTCCAACAGGGCTTGTTGTTGACCTCGTCACCTAGCCCTTCTGAGTCGTTCTCCTCACAGACAGGTTCTCAGGGTTGGCAGGAATCAGCCCGAAATCCCTTATGCAGGGAAGATTGCTGCTTCAAACAGTAGATTAACAGCATTTATATTTTCCTAGTAAACATATATTATTTCATTATACTGGATGAGACCTGATGTGTGTTTTATCTTTTAAAGGCTCTAGTGTTGCATGCATTTTGGACATGATTACCTTTATACAATGTGATGTGAAGTGGCACCTCTGTGCTGGAGATCAGCTCCATTCAAATGCATGTGAATAAAATCTTCTCCAGCATGGAGATGGAGCTTCTCAGCATTTTGAATTGGGGCCAATGTTGGACATCATGTTAACGTGCTGGAAGAGATGATGGTAGAACAATACATGATCTGTATTAAGGTACAGAACACAGGATTCCAATATATTGATCTACTTAATCCCAACAGAATTGAAAACGTTTCATAGATCAAGGCACAAAAACATTGATTTTACTCTTAAATTCATGTTTATCTTTTAATATAAAGCTACTTAGTGGTCTATGTAGTACGGAAAAACTGGTGCAATTCAATAGTATATTTTTCCGTGAGACAGTACATCTAATGCTGTGTGTGCTCTAGAACTGCACTACCTTTGCCTTGATACATAGACCCTACATAGTCTAATTTGCCCTTATGCTTTAACTTGAGATTTAAGGAAGGACAATGGCAGGAGTAATGCTGCCTCTTTGTTAATTCATTTCCTTTTTCTTATTAAAAAAATGTTGCCAATTTCAGCACCAAATAAGTAAATATGGCCTAAATATTGTATCATTACCATGGGGCTTAAAGTGTAAATTTTGTTTACCTAACGTTGATGCCCTGAGAGGCGTTATTAATATGTATCTCTCAGCTTAATGCGTCAAGCTTATATACTCATGCTTTACCCCTCCTAATTTCAAAAGTGTTTACAAATAGCAGTCAGGAGACTCAGGGAGGCCTTACAGTGTGTACATCTGAGGTGCCATAAGCCTCAGCACAAAAACAGCATCAAATTAAAGAAATGTATGCCATGTCAGGGAACAATAAGTTTAATGCTTGCATAATGTGTTGTTAATCACACTTCCCAGAAGCTTTATACAAAACACCTGTTGGCATCTTCATGACCATTGGTGATGTATCAATGTAGAGCACGTGCACAAGTTGTATTTGATGCATTGCACCATTTCCTGCTTGAGTTTGCATCATATGCATCAACGAGTTTCCTACATTTGAGGCAAACTATTAAGCCAGAAATGTTTATGTAACCTCAGACTTGGCACATTTTTTTAAATAACAAATACAAGGTAATACAGTGATTGATCATGCAACTCCTCCTCAATGCCTTCTACCGATTCTCTATAAATCACAAGCTGGTACACAACTTGTAGCAAAGATCTTGATACATTGGCACAGCGATCCAAGATGAAGATGAAGCAACCTGCATCAAGTTTGCGCCACATTTGCCTTGATACGTCACTCCCCTTACAGTATGTCTCAAAGGATTCAGTGAGACAGAGCTGGTTAGACAGAAGGGTGCGTGTGCACGGTGAAAAGTGAACAAAAGAAAAAAGAATAAAAAATGCCCTAGCACAAACTGTACATGTGTATATCATAAAATAAAAGGCCATTGGCAGTGTCAGACCGTCAATGTAGACTCTATTGGCTCTATGGGACTCAGCAATGCTATCGATTCATCTCGCCACACCTCTGGACTGTAATTATATCTATGTGATGATCACATGCTGAAAGACAAAATGATGGGCTAAAGATTACTCCTTCAAAGAAATTCACTTGTCCGCACACCATGGTGTTGTCCTTCCATGTTCATTAACAAGTCACAGTACTGCACCCACAAAGTAATCACTTGCTTATGTATTCTTTAGTAACTATACCACACATTGATGGACTATTTTCCCTTAGTTATTATGTTGATCAACCTCCTTTTTTCTGTTCTCTTTATGATCACATGCTCTAGTCATTAATCATATTAATTCTGCACCATACTATCTGTGCTACAAGTCTTTATTCTACCTCATTGTATTGTATGACTGCAGTTATGCACTGAGAACAGCTTAGTGGCTTGTTATGTAATATTGTTTTGTTGGCCTGCAGGTTATGGTCCTTTCTTTCCTCACATTTTTGTTTTGAGTATGGTGAGTATTAGAGTGCTAAGGTACAGCAATTCATTGCTGATTACTATTTGGAGCTAAGCAGGATTTAGTTGACGTTGATGTTTTTAATATTGTATTGATTATGTGTGTTTATATTTTCAATATGTGCTTTCTGTAATAAAGCTTGTAATGGTTTAAGGGTTTAAGGATATTGCCTAAGTGCTTAAATGGAGGCCCCTTTTTCATTTTGTTTCCTATACTGTACATATGTTTGTCCCTTAGGAACACTGAGGAACTATTATATACAAGTGTTACTTAGTTTCCCAGTTTCTAGGCATATATACATAGTTATTATTATTAACGTTGATTGAGCAGAGATTTGTTACTATGTGTCCTAAAATGTGATGCATGTTGCCCACCATTGACATAACAATATTATTAACCCTTGGTAATTCATATTTTCCCATACTAAAAGTAGAACATGAATATTTAGATCTTATTATCTTCAATAAGACTGAAGGGAAGTTCTGAATGTTTAAATTAAAGAGCTATACCATGATTGACAATACCAACAATACATACAACATGCTGTATATGGCATTTTTATTTTGCCTTTGTATGTTCTATCCACTTGTAAGATTAATTATTCTGATCCTAATCTGATTTTGTACAGTGTTAACAGAAAACAGCATGCAAGTGATGGGAAAACTATTATTTTCTATGGCATATGGCACTTCAAATGGCATATGTACAGGCTTTCAGTGGTGCTGGCAAAGAGTAATATCATGGTTTATGCCAACTGCCAAGAATCCGAAAAACAATTATGCAAATGCCTTGGTGCCTTTGTTATTCATATTGCTAGCTATATGTGAATAGCACCCAGTGCAACTGTTTATTTTTTGGGTTGATTTCCTTGCTGGATATGCAATCTGTTTTCTTCTTGTGCTATGATGTTTTCTTAAATAGGTACAAAGTAAAACATTTTTTTCCAATAGAACTATAACAGAGATGTCATTTTTCAGACTACAAAGTTAAATGCCTTTCCTCTCCAATAATTACTGAATATTCTAACAAATAAAAAAGCATATTAACGAATACATTGTGCAGATACAATAAAAATTAAGCTGCAGCAAGAAGGCTCTGACATTGACCAGGTATTACATAAGCAACCACACTCACAAAAAGCACAGCACCATACAATAGACATACTTTTGAAAACAAACGGGAAAAATGAATACATGTTTCCTGCAGTTTTCCAACAATGTATCCTGTTGCATTACATTTTCAAATTATGACATAAACTAAGACATACTTTTATTTAATAAATTATAATTACAGGTACAGTATGTTTCAATTAGATATGCTATGCATCAAGTAGAGCATATATTCCATATAATTATTTAATAAAACTACTGCCCACTAATTTAGAGCCTGCGTTTAGTTGTACGCAGTTAATGCAACCTTGTGATGGCATGGGCAGCATGGCACCAACAATAAAGGTTAAGCCTGCATGCTGCCACTGCCTGTCAACAGGGCCATTCTGATTAAGGGTTAACTTACCACTCTGGAGTTAGAAAGTGGCCTAGCCCTGGTTAAAACGTTACTTGTAATCAGTGTGTTTTTTGTACATTTGTATGGGTTTTTGAATGACTTATTGCATGCCTAGAGCAGGCCGTATCTCAGACATACACTGGATCTGGGGCTGGGTTTTGTGTAAGCCAAGGTGCTGTGTCCAAGGACAATGGGAGACTTAGGAAAGATGCACCCACCTGCTGGAACAATACATACTCCAGAGCCTGAGCATTGTTCTCTCTCTTACAGCACGGCATCCAATCGTGCAGGTGCTTGGAACTGATCTTGGGGACCGGCCTTCGGGTCCTAGCCTTGTCTGCATGGTTCCTATTGGTCAGTTCCAATTTCCAATGAACTAGGCCCCACCACTCGGGTAGTCCTTCAGCACTTAGTTTAACCCCTCACCGCATTAGCCCATTCCGGACACCAACCTTGGTCTGGATTGGCTGGGTGTTTAAAGGGACAATGCTGATTGGTCAGCACCCTGTTCTCCATGATTCTGAATGGAGCCCGGGAGCCTATACAAGCCGATGCTGATCAGAGTTCCAAGAGTTTTGTTGGTTAACCTCGGGGACTAGAGACCATCCTGTTTTGCTGAGTTTTGGACCCCAGTGTTCCCCCTTTTTTACCTGGATTCAGGATCTATTTTAGCTAGCCAAGGCAGTTGGTGGTCCTCCCCATAGAGCCTCGCCAGGTTTATTGACTTTGTCAGCGGGATCTAGGTGTTAAGGTTGACTTTAGCATCACCCTGCAAATAGCGAGCTAGAAGTCCCATAGGTCACCTTGTATTGGGGACATTGTTGTGTCTTGCAACTGTTTTCCCAGCTAAATAAACGTACATTTATTAACCCCTGGGTTCTGACTGGTAATTGCTATCCCAGACAGTCTGATTAACCCCATTCATGACACACCTCAAACATATAGCATACAAAAGTTGAGACTTTACAGCAGACCACATTAAAACCCATGTGTGTGTCAAATAACTGATTCTCTACACTCTACTTCTCAAGAGAAACACTATCTACAATATAATGTTTGGTGATCTAATCTGGATAAATTAATTGAGAGTAATAAAAACATTTTAAAAGAGGAAGTCCTGCATATAACTAAATTGAACTAAGGACAGTGACCTATTTAATTGGCTCCATTTAACTGTTTGAGAACTTAAAAAAAAAAAATCACACACACACACACACACACACACACACTATATATATACAAAATTATATATACGTGTGTATATATATATATATATATATATATATATATATATACACGTAACTATAATTTTAAAATATGTTTTTAATCTCTTAACAGTTCCAAGGTAAACAGATAATTAGGATGTTTTTTTTTCAATCTTTCTATAATGTCATATGATGATAATACTGTTCCTTGGTTTTAAATCAAACACATAAACATACAGATGCAGCGGCCGTTATTCGAACAAATCTTGAAATGGATTCTCAAGATATGCCCGTGATCCTCACTAGTTTTGCCACGGCAGACTAATGGCCGATCGGATTAACACAGCAGTGGTCCCTGCTGTGTGAGTCCTACGGGGTCTGCCTTTCTGTAATAGACTGAATCAGTCACTCTAACTGCGCGCCTCTCACAGGCGATCGCGGGGGTTTTATTTAATTTGAAACATTACAGTAATGTAGCAGGGGGTCTCCGGAGTTGAACCGCATTGAGTTCAAGTCCGGGGACTCCCTACTTCCCGAGATACAGACCCCGTTATGGGGTGCCGGTATCTCCTATGCATGGAAATGTCCCGTTAACGTGACGCAAGACATAGATACTGGCACCCCATAACGGGGCCTGTATCTCAGGAAGTTGGGGGTCCTCAGACTTGAAATCAATGCGGTTCAGCTCCGGAGACCCCCTGCTACACTACTGTAATGTTTAAAATTAAATATCTAGTAAGCACCAATACACAACCCACCCCGTGCCACCACATAATTTAAAACGAATATTTAGTTTTATAGACACAGGATTAATACCACAGGCCGGCGGGGGTCCCTGGGTGGTCCCCACAGGTGTCCGCAGGACCCACAGTGCACCCCAGGGGGTACCCACGGGTGTCTGAGGGCCTCCGGGTGGTTTTATTTCTTTAATTGATTGGTTGGCTAGTGGTTTTATTTATGTAATGATTGATTGCCTATTGCTTTTAATTTTACAGTGGGGGTTTATGTGCTTGTTGTATACTGTAGGTTTTGTTATGGTGTATTTTGGATTGTCAGGCTTTTGTATTAGAGTGTCCATTGACTGCTATAGTATAATCATATATTTTGTCATTTGATCTCTGCTCTCCATACTTATTCTAGGTCGAATATTATTTTTAGTATGTATTATGATCTTTTTGTCCTTTATGCCAGACTAATTGAAAAATGTTCTGGTCATCAGATATGCTAGATTCTATGATGAATTTATTTAATTTATTTGGTATTAAAACTAATACATGAGTGTTTAAATAATTTTCTCAGGGTTCATAATACCCACCAATAAATAGGTGCCTGGCAATTTCAAAAGGATTAACACTCAGCCAATCATAGATCGTGCTATAATGGTGGATCTCTCATATGGTTATTACCACGAGAAATCACTATATGATTATACATCATGAATCACGCCCATTGGGAGTGTTGTGTGATTTCTAATGAGGGAGCCATTATATATGACAAAAACAATTGCTTTTTTGCCCTGGATCCATGTGTATTCAAATAATATATTTGTAATTTTATTATTAAATGTTTGGTGTAATTTTATACCTTTATGTGTGTTTTCAATGTTTAAATATTGTCCATGTTGTAGTCCCATATCCCGTTTTTATGATTTATCATGTCCAATTAATGTTAATTGATTTTAAAATAGAGAGGGATATATTAAGATGAGGCACAAAGACTTGTTACACACTACCCCTGACGAAGAAGGAACCACCTTCGAAACGCATAGGGTTGTGACGGGACGGGACGACATACAGTGCAGCACTCCAAACTGGAAGTGACATGGAAATGCCAGAGGGAACATTGGAGCAGCGTTGCGGTCACAAGGAAGCAGGAGAAAGTTGCGTACTGGTCGGGAACCTGTCTTACTCTGTCTAGCCATAGGCGGGGGGGTTTAATGACCAGGGGGGTCTGGCCTTCCCCTCGCTGGCCTGCCCCCACACCTCCCTCCCCAGCCCAGGGGAGGAGTTTCCATAAGGCCTACTTAAGGCCAGGCTGGCGGGCAGCACGTTCTCTTTTGCTGCCCGCCAGACGATTCTCAGCGTTTCCTCTCTGTCCCACGTTTTATGGTGCCTGCGTGGGCCGGGGGAATGGGAACGGGCAAAGTCAAGTGGTACGCGGATCCGCTGTGGCGGATTTGTGGCTCTTCCCCCGCCTGTCGGGCGAAAAGGGGAGGCCCGCAACTGCTGCCTCTTCCCGAAGCCTGTGGGGGCTGGCGAGCATGCACGGGAAGCATGGGTGGGGAAAGAGGGCAAGGGGCTCAGTGTGCCAAATGTGGGGGTCACGGTGTGCCCACTAATGGCCGGCAGCTTCCCTTCACCATTATGAGCCAAGCTGTTGGTCTGGGTTCAATAAACTCTTAAGCCTGTCGGGTTCTAGATAAGTAAATGTTAAAATGAATAAGGGAATTGCATGGCGCTGTAGGGGCAATGGGGACAGAGGTACGATATAGTTGTGCCACATGCTGGTGGCAAATTGGTTGAATGCAAGGTAGAGGAAGGTTATTGATTTGAGCTGATCTTGTCTACCTCTGTTCAGCCGGATGACGTACTCTTTAAAATTTGTTTGGCAGCAATTTGCACTGCATTTCCTTTGAATAGTTCTTCAGGAGTTCTGTTAATGTGACTGTTTTGATATTTGAGCTGTCTAATAGTAGATGTGGTTTTGTTAGTAGATTCTGTTATTGTGTTAATGTTCTGGTTAAGCGGTTTTCAATTGACTGACGTGTGGTGCTGCCTTGAGAGCAAGGTTAAACAGCACAGATGGTATGAGGTGCTGGTGGTTCACAGGACTGGGTACACACCTCAAGACACTTTGAATCAATCAAAGGCACTACCTCATCCCATGATATGAGGAAAGGTGACCCCCTCCACCCCCGTTCGGTGGCGAATTGGTGGAAGCAGTACCGATGAGGACTGGCAAACCTACCTTATTCGCCTGGTCAGGCAATTGTGTCCCTAATGGGGACCTGGGCAACCTGCGTTGGTGCACCTACGTTATGGTCCCTTGGCCAGGTATTGTGACGGGGGAGGCCCTTTTAAGGGTGTGCTTGAATGTTCTTGCTAGCGAAGGCCCGAGCAGAACCGCAAAGGTGTGAACTTCAAGCAAGGAACAGGACAGCGCTCCGATGATGGTTGCATGGCTTATTTCATCGCTGATCATTGTTTTCCCCTCTTGGATTTATGGCGGCTCTAGTGGTCAGCATAGTTGCCCTAGCTTAGCGTGCCATTTAGACCAGTATCGGCATGCACACATCCCAGCGTAGTTGGATAGTTAAGGGCTAGGCACGCGCAGTTCAGTGGGTTTCTTCCGTGGCAGCAGGGCATCAATTAGCCGAGCAGTTTAGCCTTCTTCAAGCCGAGGCGAAAAACATAACGAGGCATGGTTGGACTGGCGGCTGCGTGCATTGTTTCAAGCAGGCCAGCGCATGGTGGCAGACAAGGCCGTGGTGGCTTCCCCACAGGTCACGAGTTAAGCAGGAGTCAGGCGCCAGGGTCGCTCCCTGTGGGAAGGGGGCGTTGCAGCGTAGGCTGCGGCAGCACAATGCGTGAGGCGGGAGCTAGGAGCCGCGCACAGGGCGGCAGCCTTCATCCACAGGCCACAAGGCAGGGCGTCACGGTGGGTAGGTCGGGCCCTAGCAGTTAATACGGCCACTGGGATGCAGGTTAAGGACCAGGCAGGAGTCAGGAGCTGCGCGCAGGGCGGCAGCCTTCGGCCACGGGCCGCAAGGCAGGGCATCACGGTGGGTATGTCGGCCCCAGCTGCGATGGTGATGCCTACGTCCACTGTGATGCAGGACAAGGCGGTTCGGCGCTGAGGTCGGGCCCCAGCGGCGAGGGGGTGGCCTCCGGCCACTGTGACATGGGACAGGGTGTCACGGCACGCCAACGGCCACCCGCTGCTGACGCGGGCGGTGTAGCTGTAAGGAGATTGCCTGCAGAATCGGCAGGGTTGAGACGACCAGGACGGGCACCAGCAACCGCGGGCGGCGCCAATGCTTTAATCGATGGACGTAGCAGTCGTGGAAAGCGGGTGCATTCCGGATGGCGGGCAAGGAACCCGGCGTGGTGTGACTATGTGGCTGCCCCGGGACACCAAGGACTGATAAGGAACCTGCGGCGGTAAAGAGGGGGTGGTTGCACATCAGGGTAAGCGCGTTTAAGAATTTGGTTGGCGGCAGAAATCAGGTGGCGGGATGGCGTATGGCGCAGCAAGGAAGGCAATTTTCACGACATCATTGATAGGCATGCTGAAGGCTTTGGAGCCTCAGGCGTTAGTCTCCTTCAGCGCAGGGACGACGACAGGAGCATGGGAGGCAGGCGCAGCGGCAACATGTGGGGCATTTTAGTGGGGGAGACGGTGGCACCAGATCCCGTTCCGGCAGCCTCCAGCCTGACCCCGGTGTCTCGTTATCCAACTTTAACCACGGCCGGTGTCACGGGCACCGTAGATCCCATCCCAGTACCAACAGCCATCAGTCTGACCCCGTGTCTTTCAATTCTTCAGCCACGGTCGGGGTCATGGGCACGGTAGCTTCCCCACCCGGCAGCATCACGCGCTGCACAGGCGGTGGGGCAGCCCCTGTGGGCGGTTGATGGGGATACGCCTTGGGAAGGTATGGCATACGGCGTATCTGGTAAGGGGTCGCGTGTAGGGCGGCATCGGGGCTATATGGCAAGGCATCACAGTTTGCAGGGTTCGACACGGAGCGAGCAAGGGAAGAGGCGTGGCCCAGTACACCGCCAGGGTCGCTTCCCCAGGGGTCACTAAGAGTGGGTAAGAAGCCTGCAGCAGTAAAAAAGGGCCAGCTGTGAGGTTGGCAGGTTGGTTAGCTTCGCAGGGGGATTGGGCAGCTCGCAATGCGCAGCGGGCAAAGAGCAAGCAGGGGGAGAAAACCCAGATAGCGCTGGGCAGTGGCGGCCTGCGGCTCCGGAGGCGGTGCAGGTCCGGGACCGGGTGATGGATAGCACAGGGGAAAAAGCGATTCTCAGGGCATCTTTAAGAAGCATGACAAGTTGAGTAACTGCTGCTCCGGGCACGATTGGCAACCCCAGGTGGTATGGTAAGGACAGACCGGGCTGGTAGATGAGCATGGGTCCCGCAGCTAGGCATGCCAGGCAGAATGGATTTATTTTAAGGTTGCGGGAGGGCTTGGAGAGGGTTCTGGCAGGGTTGGCGGTACGGGCCTAGTTTAAGGGGGGTTAAATAGGTGGCGGCTCTTGGGGGGGTAGGTGCTTGTTCTTGCCAGACTGGGAGCTGGGCCGTTTGAGCCCGGGGGGAGTACGAGTGGGCAAGGTCAGTTATCCATGACCTCGAGAGCCCGCTCGCGTAGGGGACACGAGGTCAGCGGTTCGAGGGCCGGCTGACCGTCCCCTCCCCCTCCTGTCAAAGGAGCACTCTGGCAGGGAGTGCATTTACCCCTCTCAGGTTTTCTGTATAAATAAATAGCCGCGGCCATTTTACCTCCAGTTCCCGTTTCCTGTCTTTATTTGTACGTTACATGTGTGTACAAGGCGGGGGGAGAGGGGAACCACCTGGAACCTCCCTGGTCATGTGTTTGGATAAAAATCAGAACTTTTAAAAGGTGGGAGCAGAGGCAAAGAAACCTTTTAGTGCGTAGGTCCAGGCACTGCAAGTTAAGTGCATATCTCACCGTTCTTTCCTGGTTTTAGGATTGTTTTGAACGTGCTTCACCATATATTTTTTCTGTTTTTTCTCTTCTTTTTATCTTTAGATGCACTGATTTATTTGGACTTTATTATCTTTGGAACTGGGAACAGTTCTTTGTTCATGCAGCATCTTCTACCCTAATAAGTATTTCTAGATAAACCATCAGTTTTATGTGAGCGCTTCTCTGTTTGTTGTGTTTGTTATTTCCAAATAGCTTTTGCAGATTTACAGTCTCTTGAAACTAAGCACTGTACCACCTAAGGTCATTACCACCTTTTATTTTCCATCTTAAATATGTAGTACTTCATAGAACCAAACTGAAGAAATTAGCTTTAAAGGGTAAAAATCTGATTGACAAATTGGACATATGTTAGTATTTTGACATACACTGAAAACAGTTTTGTGCCTAAAGAATAATGCACCTTGTTTAAGAAAAGTAATTGCATTGGTATTCTTTTGCATTATGGGTTTTGGTTTAAATGTACTGTAGGGTACTGTGTCTTTAAGGCATTTTGCTGCTCACTTTGCTAACATTGCTAAATGTGGTAAAACATGACTCATTTTAAAGGAAGTAAACATCAAACAGGATAAGGAAACGTGAAGGGATAATATAAGATATTTTATGAATATTAATTCTCTGAAAGAATGATGAGTGAAACGTTAGTATTATTCACATAGCATTGAGACTATGATCATGGGCGTCCGCAGAATTTTTTTCAGGGGTGGGCATAATTTATAACCACAGCGCAATGGCGGTCCCGGCTGCGGCACAGATTGGTCCCAGCTTGGGAGTGAGATGGCTTTCATTGGTAGGTAGTGTTACCAATGAGAGCCGCATCACTCCCGAGTGCTACCAATGAGAGTGCGCTGAGCTTCCTCCTGCGTAGCCGCATAGGCTAGCCTACCAATAGCTGCCTGCCGCGGCGCCAGGGGCACCCACCCATCTCCGTCCCGGTCCACCCACCTCCGTCCCGGTCCACCCAGAGTCTATTTTTGGCGTTTATAGCGCCGTAAACGTACTGTACGGCGCCATAAATGCCAAAAACAGCCCAGGACTGCGAGTGATCCAGGCAGAGCCGCCAACAGAAATCATGGGGCCCAGGACAAATGAAAGGAGCAGGCCCCCCCCGAACCCATAGCGCCCCCTTCCCCCCGAACCCATAGCGCACCTACCACGAAAAAATATCTTTTAGAGCGCAACTTTTACTTAACTGTTTTCTTATTGTACTACAGAATAAAACATTACAATGCAACCTGTTTATTTTTATATTTTCAACAAAAGACATGTGTCTGCCTGCCTGGGTGGGTGAGTGGGTGAATGACAGTAGAATGACAGTGGGTGAGTGAGTGAGTGGGTGAATGACAGTGGGTGGGTGAATGACAGTGGGTGGGTGAATGACAGTGGGTGGGTGGGTGAATGACAGTGGGTGGGTGGGTGAATGACGGTGGGTGGGTGGGATAATGACGGTGGGTGGATGAATGATGGTGGGTGGGTGGATGAATGATGGTGGGTGGGTGGGTGAATGACAGTGAGTGAGTGAGTGGGTGGATGGGTGAATGACAGTGGGTGAATGACAGTGGGTGGGTGGGTGGGTGAATGTTGAATGTGGGTGGGTGAATGACGGTGGGAGAGAGTGACTGGGTGACAGTGACTGGGTGGGTGGGTGGGTGACAGTGACTGGGTGGGTGGGAGACAGTGACTGGGTGGGTGGGAGACAGTGACTGGGTGGGTGGGAGACAGTGACTGGGTGGGTGGGAGACAGTGGGTGGGTGGGAGACAGTGACTGGGTGGGTGGGAGACAGTGGGTGGGTGGGTGAATGTTGAATGTGGGTGGGTGAATGACGGTGGGAGAGAGTGACTGGGTGACAGTGACTGGGTGGGTGGGTGACAGTGACTGGGTGGATGGGAGACAGTGACTGGGTGGGTGGGAGACAGTGACTGGGTGGGTGGGAGACAGTGGGTGGGTGGGAGACAGTGACTGGGTGGGTGGGAGACAGTGGGTGGGTGGGAGACAGTGACTGGGTGGGTGGGAGACAGTGACTGGGTGGGTGGGAGACAGTGACTGGGTGGGTGGGAGACAGTGACTGGGTGGGTGGGAGACAGTGACTGGGTGACTGAGTGAGTGACAGTGACTGGGTGGGACAGTGACTTGACAGTGACTGGGTGGGTGACAGTGACTTGGTGAGTGACAGTCAGTGAGTGGGTGGGTGACAGTGACAGTGGTTGACGTTGACAGTGGGTAATGGTGACAGTGGGTAACGGTGACAGTGGATGACAGTGACAGTGGGTTATGGTGACAGTGGGTGACAGTGACTGGGTGGGGTGACTTACCTTGACCGGGTGGGTGCAACTTGTCGCCAGACGCTTCCCCCTCCTGCCCCCGATATCCCCTTCTGCCCCCGATATCCCCGTGGCAGCTGCCAGGGACGGGAGGTGGGTTTGGGGAGGGGGCGATGGAGGAGGGCTCGGGGGGGGGCACGGGAGGTGGGCTCGGGGGGGGAGGGGGGCAAGGCCACGGGAGGTGGGCCGGGGGGCACGTGGAAGGTGGGTGCATGGGAAGCTGGCCAAGGGGGGGAAGCGGGCCGCAGCGGAGCTGGTACTTCCCCCTCCATCCCACGTTGGGAGCGGGAGGGGGAGCGGGCCGCAGCGGAGCTGGTACTTCCCCCTCCATCCCACGTTGGGAGCGGGAGGGGAAGCGGGCCGCAGCGGAGCTGGTACTTCCCCTCCATCCCACGTTGGGAGTGGGAGGGGGAGCGGGCCGCAGAGGAGCTTGGCTTGTACTTCCCTCTCCATCCCACTTTGGGAACAGGGGGAAGCGGGCCCTGCGGGCCCTGCTTGCCCTGCGCATGCGCATGCGCGCTGGGACTGCGGGGAATCGGCGCCATTTTTTTTAACTTTTTTTTTAATTTATTTAATTAACTGTTGCTTGGCCGCGCAGGGGGCCCGGCCTGACCCACGGGGCCCGGGAAGCAGTACCCTTTGTCCCCCCTTGCCCCCCACTGCGGACGCCCATGGCTATGATGATACCGACATAGGGGCCTATGCACTAAGCGTCGATAAAAAAAAAATCGCCGAACTACACTAGTAATAAAACTCAAATAAAAAATTTAACGAATTTGTTACCGTAGCAGCTATCTGCTATAGTAATGAAGCTGTTTTAATGTCATTTTTATTAATAGTGTGCGGGGGCAGGGTGTCTCCTGAGCGGAAGCGCTTTGATTTCAGCCTCAGCGACCCCCTGCCGGTTTCGCCGCCATTTGTAAATCATCTGAGTCACGTGACAGGGGGATTTAAATAATGAAGGAGATACCGGCATCCCATATCTGGGCCTGTAACTCGGGAAGCGGGGATCCCTGAGGCTGAAGTCAATGCAGTTCATCTTAGGAGACCCCCTGCTCCCGCGCAGTATTAATAAAAATTACATTAAAGCAGCTTCATTACCTTAACGGATAGCCGCTAAGGCAATAAAGGGGTTAAGGCACAATAGCAGATTTATTGAGGGCAGAGGGTGTGAGTGAAGCAGGTACTTGGCCCTTCACACACCCCTCTGCCCCCAATAAACATTATAATATGTACTAACCACCAATACACAACCCACCCACCCCCTGCGCCCCCACATGAAACCATAATTTATTTTTTTATACACAGGATTGATCCCAGAGCCCGGCGGGGGTCCCCGGGTGCTCCTCATGGGTGTCCTTGGGCCTCCAGGTGGTCCCCACAGGTGTCTGGGGCCCCTTGAGTAGTTCCCACGGGTGTCTGTAGGCCCTAGGGTGGTCCCCATGGGTGTCTGGGGCCCTTGGGTGGTCCCATTGGGTGTCTGGGGGCCCTCAGGTTTTCCCCCTGGGTGTCCGGGGGCCCTCAGGTGGTCCCCACGGGTGTCCAGGGGTCCTGGGGTGTTCCATATAGGTGTCCGGGGGTCCTCGGGTGGTCCCTCTGGCTATCCGGGGGTCCTCGGTTGGTCCCCGTTGTTGTCCGGGGGTCCCCGCGGGTCCTTGCTGCCCTGCAGTACCAATCCTGTTGCAAAAAAAAGGCATACATTGCAATAAATATGCCTCCGCCCCCCCCCCCACCCCCCAACACATACAATACATTAATGGGCAAAATAACTATTATACAGATATGGATAATAGCTCATTTGCCTATTATTAAATCAAACATTAGCCAGCAAGCATAAATAAAGTAAATAAACCTTTCTACTTACCCCTGCCATCATGAAGGCATTCCTAGTCAGCATACTGCAGGTCCATGTCGTCCGATGACAGCAAAAATACATAAAAAAAATACTAATGGCCCCTAACCCCTTAATCACCTTAGAGGTTAATAAACGCTGTAGTAATTAAGGAGTTAACCCACCCTCTCCCGCAAAACACCCTGGAGGCCTAACCAACCACCCCGGGCCCACTATACCCACCCTGTACCCATTGATTGGCATAGTGGTACATCATACCTATATAATATGGGCATGATATGCCACTATAGCAGTCAATGGTCATCCTAATAAAAATGCATGCAGGCCCAAAATACACAATAATAAACATACACAAGCACCTAAACACCACATGAATTAAATAAATATAAACAATAACCAACAAATTAAATAAATAAAAGCACTAACCAACAAAACAATTAATTCATTTTAACCAGTAGTCAACAAATCATATAATTAATTAAAAATGCTAAACAATCGGAAAAAGAAATAAAAACAAGCCATCCAAATAACAAACAATTTAATCCAAACAATAAAAAGAAATAGAAAAAAGGTTTGAAAACCTGCCGATAAGTGACTTATCGGCACTCGTTTGGTGGGTTTTTTTCCCTCGGGAAAAAAAATTGCCGAAAAGGTCTCTTGTCGCTGACTTATCGAGGCTTACTGAATCGCTGTAGGCCTTTTTGGCGATAAGGCTTCAATAAGTGGCTTATCGGTGCTTAGTGCTTAGGCCCCATAAAGTCAGTTTAAATTTTTACTGATGCATAGACTGTTTACTGTAGCTTGAAGTGATTAAACTAAATGCCATGTGTTCAGCTACTGTATGATAATGGATTACAAGATTTATTGCATTATATCTGCATCCAAAATGTAAGGAGCATGTAAATTACCTGTTATCACAAATGTATCTATCATTTGTTTTACACTAAGTAGGGATCATGTCTAGCTGATTTTTAACCCTTATTTAAGGTTGACAATATTTATTTGTTATCTATGCCACAGAAGAAATAGAGAAGAAAAGCAAACATGGAAAATGAAAGAGTAAAAAAGGACAGGGTTGGAGAAAGAAGGATAAAGAAAAAGAAACACTATTTTAATTACTAGCCACTTAGATATTTTGCTTGCTCATATTTTGTTAATTCATCACCTATATAAAGGCCTAATTTCTAAACTATACTGATTCTTGCTTTCTCCCGATGAGAAATAAAGTATGAGAGGCAATAGCTGGGAGTTTGATTTGTACTATCATAAAGAAAACTGTCTAAATATTATTTCAATAGTATCTTACTTCTTTTAATATCAAAGAAATGCGGGCAACTTAGTGACATGTTGCATATTTGGTGGTCATGGGCAAAAATTATCTCAATTTTGCAATGAGATTTTTAGGTTGCTGAATGTTATATTGGACCATAATCTATTCCACAATCCATGATTTTCTCTATTGACGTACAGTACCTGGCATGTCATTGGGGAAATGCTCAGCTTGCAGGCCTGATCGAATTGGAAGTGAAGCCTCCTCCACTTCTGCTTCCATCATCCGGGGTGCAGTAATGTCATTGCTGATGAAACAATTTCATAAGCCGAAATGCGGGAGGTCGGGTGGCAAACTGGTGCCACTTGACTTCTGGCTTTAAAAGGTTAAACAAGCCTATCCCTAGGATTAAACATTTATTAAAAAAAAAAAACTAATATCTCCTATCTTTTCTGCAGCAAGATTACTGTTCCTATGACCACGCAAAACCAAGTGGAATTCCATGCCTTTTGACCATGACTACCAAATGGTGTTGTGCTGCTGCCTTGTTACTTTGCAGTAACAAGAGGTGTTGCTAGTTTGTCTTTAATCTAAATTCAGTGTACCTGTAACCCACCCTATTCCGAGGTTAATGCTACAGTAATGCACATTTTCTACTGTTCTGGGTAATGTAACCCACCCTATTATTCCCATACACGCTTTCAATGCTCAGAAACTTTAGATAACAGACACAGTCAGTCTTTATAAAAGATTACATATTTATTAAAGTAAATTAGAGAAACGTATTGTACTGTACATGGGCATAAGATTTATGAAAATATTTATTGCTTCCATCAACATGCCCTGGCTGTCTCTTGTACAGTTGTACCTGTAAGATAATCGAGATATAGATGATTGAATTAAAACCCGTGTTGCGGTGTCGAAACACAATGCTCTACTGTACATGCCTGCTCTATGGGGTAGTACCACAGATGTTCGCTAATGACTTAATGAGACGTTGACTTCAGCTGACTGGGATCTTCAAAGCCCACTAACAATGCGTTAAGTGCTGTAAGTGCTGTTTTCAGGCGTAACAAGCCATTGCATTACTATAATGGATGTTAGTGCAAGAGAGGTGTTACCTCTAACAACATCTAGCTACAGGGCTCAACTATTGTTAACACAGCAATGTAACATTACGTTAGTTAGGTCATAGCTAAAGGTGGCATTACTCCTATCTAGACTCTGAAATAGGAATTTTGCAGGGTCTGGATAAGTGTAAAACTACAGTTAGGTATACTTTAATTCATATTATTATTTACAGGGTTCCTTTCCTCCTGTTTTCTCATTTTGTACTTTAATTAAAAACACCTATTCATGGTTTGTATGGAATAAAAGCTACTTTTGGGTAAGACAGGCCTTCACGCCATGTCATTTGAAGCAGTGCTATTTTTAAATGGTGTTAAGCCTATGCTAATGAGATCACTAAAGGCTGTTGGTTTTGCATATATTTTGCTTTGTGGATGCCCAATAAACTTAGGGAAGCTAACGGACATTACCTATAGTATATACAGTAGGTAACATCACGTTAGTAGCCAGATTTATTGGACCTCTCTGTATATATACTGAATTAAAAGCATATGTGTTGCATTGGCCATTCAATTACTGCACATGCGCTCTCTATGCCTACTACATGTCTTTCATTTAATTATTACGCATACATGCAGAAGCTGCAACGTAAAGACAAGTAGAAAAGGCAGTTGTTCACTTAATTATCTAATAGTGATGTTCTGGGTCAATGGATGTGGTTTCTAATTGAACAAGGTGTTTGTCACGCCTGTATGCCCGCAGACCTGGCAAGACCCCAATACTGAGGTGGGAAGGGTATTACCACGCACCCACAGCAGTGAGGGTGTGCCCGCAGTGTGGTATGGCGTTTCCGGGCCTGTTTAAAGATAGTTAGTGATACTTGCAACGCCTTGGGAGTACAGAGTAAGGATAGTGATGTCCGTGCGCCAGAGTCCAGGGATCCAGAAGTCAGAGTCGTTAAGTTTGTAAGCCAAAGTCCAGGGGTTACAGAGGTCCGCAAGGTAGAGTTCGTAAGCAGGGTTCAAGGGCAACAGAGAGCAGGGTAGTCCAGGACAAGCAGAGGTCAAACCAGGGAGATCCAGAGATAAGCAGGAGCAGGAACAAGCTGGAACACAGAGGAGAGCCAAGCACAGGACTGCACACACAGGGATAACAGAAGCTATGCAGAGCAATGATAGAAAGGACAGACAGGAGTTATAAAGGAGGGAACACCAATAGGAGAGAGGGGAGAAGCAGAAGGTGAAGTGGGAGACATTAGGGATAGGTGAGGAGGAGAAGAGGAGGAGACAGGGGAGGAGACATGGGAACCAGTAAGGGAGATCGCTTGCAGGGCATGGGAGGAGGAGTCAGGAGGCTGAAAACCCCTAGAAGAGGAGCGTGTGCACGCGCCCTCTGTAATCTGAGAGTGCGCACGCACAGGCTGCGTCACGAGGCGCGCTGAATGCCGTGCAGCAGGGACACTCGCAGAGGAGGATGGAGGAATGGAGGGAACTGCCGCCGGAGATAAGGGGATGGGAGCAGATACCGAGGGGGGCTGAGAGTGGGGAACGCCGCAGCAGGGGTTTGGGAACCGCGCGAGTGCGCGAGTCTTGCGGAGCGCGCGCCGTGGTGCAGGAACGGCGTCAGAGGCTGCCGGAGAGGGACAGGAATGGGTACAGGAAGGGAGGCTGGCAGGGGAAGGGACAGAGAGGGTAGGTGAGCGTGTGACATCAGGGACACATGAAGGGGAAGGAATCCCCTCAACCGTCACAGTGTTGACAATGTGAATCTGCAAAAGAAGGAAGAAACAATGGCATCAGTAGAGCATTACATGAAATCAACAACATTACTTAAAAAGGAGCACACACAAGCAATTGCACTTAAACACTACTGACTAACACCACCCCCAACATAATTAAACAAAATGTATTTCTTTAAAATGTAATTTGCATCAGTTTCAGTCAATGATCGCTCCAGCCCACAGTCCTCAAATGCCACAATAGTCCATTAATAGTGTCTTTCATGTTCTTGAATTTGGCAGTACTGTATTTATACTGCTTCACAACGGCATCTAACATAACACTTCAAATTGTTTGGCAAACTCTTCTTACTACGCAAGCCATCAAAATTCAAATTTCTGGCCCACTCGACAAAAAGTTCAAAAGGAACGTGATGTTGGAAGATTAATTTGGAAAAATGTATGTGGCTGCCCCATGCAGCATGCAGCATCAAATCTTTCCAAAGTTTCCCTGGGTATTATGGAAAGGCAATGTCAGCTACTGGATCCCCAATACCTCACCCATCTTGGGTGGGTATATTCGATCATGGCAACTTTCTAAGATTCAATAATAGACCTTTCCAAGCTGGTCCCTCCAATCTGCCACCTCCGGGTTATCAGCACCGGCCTGAGTGCTTGCTTCAATACCAATACCATTACCAGTACGTGCCAACCAATACTGAAAACCTATAGGAAAAGAAGGGAATATGATTTCCAAATGACCGGTGCTCTAGAGTGTACTGGTGATAATCGTATGTTTGTATAATGTTCATAATTCCAGTAAATCCGGATCACCCATAATGACAATGGAAAGGATAAGTGTCATAATCAATCAAATTCCTGATTTTGGAGAGAAGTACTTGAGTCACAGTATCTACAGGGGATGTTAGTAGGGGATGTTAGTAGAATGCCAAAATATGACAGGCTCTAACCCCCTCACAATATACAAGAAACAATTACAATCTAAAGGGATATGGCTGACGCAGCAGCAAAATGTATAAGAACACTTTTATTCACAACCATTTGGAAGGTGTCCGGCAGTAGCGTGCTCCCTGCTCACAATTGAGAACCAGAAGTGTTCCATAACTCTTACATTTAACACTTGCGATCCATATAAAATATGGACAATAGGCTTCTTGTATCAAAACATTTCTTAGAATGTCCCCTTGTTTATTATAAAATACATAAAAATACAAGCTATAAAATATGTTGCATTTATAATTAGTTATGCATGAGCTTATATTGTTCTCCTATTCCTCTGGAGTCACAAACATCTTCTAGTAATTCAATATACAAAGCTTGAGGATATACAGTATGTTTGTATTTTTCTTAACTCTTGAGAAGTGCATAATATCATTATGCCTTTTATTAAATATAATGAATGTATATCTCCGTAATAAACAGTTATAAAATATAGATCAAACACAAAAAAAAAAATGATGTGGAAAGTTCACCTAAGCATATTAATGATGCTAAAAATATGTAATACATTAGTGTTGTGTAGCAGAGATGAATCATTCTATCTTTGGTTTTAAATATCCATAAAAAATTGTTTAACAGACAGAAATCTTTATTTGACATATGCAATAGGATATACAGTAACAGTGTCCCTTACAGTATCAAATGTTCCTAAATACACCCAAATGCTGCGTGAGTACCATAAATTCCGGACTATAAGCCGTACCTGTATATAAGCCGCACCCATTGAATTTTAGAATTTTTTTAATTTTGACCATATATAAGCCGCACCTGAATATAAGCCGCACCTGATTATAAGACGCACATCACATTAACCCCCCTGCACCACACATCAACCCCCCCTGCACCACACATCAAGCCCCCAGCACCTAACATTAACCCCCCTACACCTCACATCAAGCCCCCAGCACCTCACATTAACCCCCCTGCACCACACATCAACCCCCCCTGCACCACACATCAAGCCCCCAGCACCTCACATTAACCCCCCAGCACCTCACATTAACCCCCCCTGCACCTCACATCAAGCCACCAGCACCTCACATTAACCCCCCCCCTGCACCACACATCAACCCCCCCTGCACCACACATCAAGCCCCCCAGCACCTCACATTAACCCCCCAGCACCTCACATCAAGCCACCAGCACCTCACATTAACCCCCCCCCTGCACCACACATCAACCCCCCCTGCACCACACATCAAGCCCCCCAGCACCTCACATTAACCCCCCAGCACCTCCCATTAACCCCCCCTGCACCTCCCATCAAGCCCCCAGCACCTCACATTAACCCACCCTGCACCACACATCAACCCCCCCTGCACCACACATCAAGCCCCCAGCACCTAACATTAACCCCCCCTGCACCTCACATCAAGCCCCCAACACCTCACATTAACCCCCCCTGCACCACACATCAACCCCCCCTGCACCACACATCAAGCCCCCAGCACCTAACATTAACCCCCCAGCACCTCACATTACACAGTAAATACCTGCCGTCCAAGCAGGAGTGCACGCGCGCGCTCTAGCAAGCAGCAGGCAGGAAGTGCCTCAATGCTAGAGCGCGCTGCTACTAGGGAGGGAGGGAGGGAGAGAGCAGAAAGCGGGAAAAATTCACATATAAGCCGCACCTGAATATAAGCAGCGGGGTTCAATGCGTGGGGAAAAAGTAGCAACTTATAGACCGGAAATTACGGTATAATCTATAGAGCACTATACTCTATGGATATCGTTTAATAGATCTATGAGTCATGATTTGTATATTTAGATTTGGTACTCATGTTGGAATGTATTTGTATAAAAAATTCTTAAAGGTTTTTTTTCTATTATTGTTGAATTTTTGCTTTTTTTCTGTCTGTTTAATACAATATAGCCTCCCACCAGAGGTGCCGCCATCTGATTCCCGATACCATTTGACGATCTACCTTTAAGAGGAGGAAGAATTAGTGAGGAACACAGGGGGTGGTACTTCCAGTTTGAGTTCTATTTAAGTTTTTAAAGTTCAGACAGAATATACTCTTTGACAAAGCGCATACTGCATGAAATGCATCAGAGTTTTCTGCCAGTTCATCTTATTTTCTTATGATGCTATTGGCCAAATAAATATTATTTTAAAATAACTTTTGGAGTGATCCAGCTTTATAATTTTGTCAGCAGCAGTGCACCACTTACCTTTCCCCCATGGGATTCCACTTCCGGCTGTTATTGTTTAATTCTTCTTTTCATTATATTTTTTCAGGTTTGGTGGGTCGATGAAAACACCTCGTTTGTGCAGGAAATCCATCCATAAATACTGCCAGGTAAAGTACTGTACTTTAATTCAGGGGTGTGCAAACTGGGGGGCGCAGCGGTTGCATAGCCCCTGCGCTCTTCCCACAGGCATGTAAATTAAATGCCGGGGGAGGCGCGAGGCCTCTGCAACTTCCCTTACCTGCACTCAGCCAGCTCTTCAGGGACACGTCGCCATGACAAAGCGGCATCAAATGACGCCACGGGGTCAAATGGCAACGTGTCACATAATATCGTGACGTCATATGACGCATGGAGCCCGAGAGCAGTAAGAAGTGGGGTGCAGGGAAGGGGGAGAACAGACAGGGGTGCGCAAACTGAAAAGTTTGCGTACCCCTGCTTTAATTCATGCATCCACTGTATTTTCTTCACTAGAAAAAATAATCTCTCAATTACAGTTCAGTATATAACATTTGAACATATAACAGATACAGCAATAAGATGTTAGTTGGCTGTTGAAGACAATTTTATTATAGCCTTATTCGGCTGTAGTACTGTATCTAAATAATGCTAAAATTCATAATGTAGTCATTGTTTAATTCTTCTGTTCATTAAAGTTTAGTAGTGGGCCAAAGCCAACACCGTGTTCATGCAGGAAAGACATCCTGCAACACTGTCAGGTAATGTACAGTACTGGAATTCATGCATCTTGTACAGTACAGTAGTTTTATTTTCAACCAGGTGCCATAGAGACACGCATATGCGTTTCAATCAGGTTCCATAGAGACGCATAGCAGTACACTACTGTATTTATGCGTGATTATTAACATTGAAAATTCTCTCTTTACAGGCCAAGATATCCAAAAGCCAGCCAGGCCGAAGAAGATGAAGAAAGAAGAACATTGTACATTTTGAAGAAGAGCGAAGACATTTGTATTATTGCATTATTCATAAAACCTAATGATATCAAATAAAAATATTTCTTATTTTAAACTACTTTTTAGTCTTCTCAAGTATTTACATTTTATTTCAATGCCATTACATAAAATTCAATACCGTTACATACAGCATGATACTGTGTGATAACGGATCATGCGAAAATGAATGGTATATGGGACGGGTTACATTGCATTTAGATTTTGAAGACACAATAGCGCACTAGCATTTCTGGACGGTATTGCAAACAATGTTAAAATTCCATTGTCAGCCCACTGTTAAAATCGCGTGCCAAACGCGAGCAAACATTGAAAGTACAAGAGGCGGAGGAGGCATCCGCAAGGTGACCAAATATCACACTACATCTGTACATGTGCACTGCTAATGGAATTCCTACATTAAACAATGTTTATTTATTGTGTAGGCAGAGACAGAAATCATGCACTGCATTTTTAGAAAAGTGCCATGCGGCGGGTGGCGTGTGCTCATTGGTCCATCTCCAGCAATTTATGTTACCCCGTCTGAAGGTACTCCCAATCGGATTGGAGTTGTACCATCTGACCCTAAAATGTGATGTCACAGGCCCTATATAAGGCATGCACATCTAATTTTAGCGGAAGATCTCGATGTGACAACATCTCTTGTGGATTTACCATGGGGTTTTGGATTGAAAGAAAGAAGATAGAAGATTAAAGAAAAGAAGAAAATAATGACAGATGAAGATAGAAGAAGGAGAAAGAAAATGAAAGAAAGATTTTTTTTTACCTTATGCTGTTCGTCAAGGAGGATGGAGACGGATTGCAGAGGATGCTGTCACGGGTCGAGAGACTTCTAAAGGTAAGAAAATATTGAATATATGTAATTGTCTTTTTTCAGGTTTTTTTATTGTATTTATTTACTTTTATATTTTTCATTGCCCATTGACTGCTAATGTATTAATCTGTGCCCAGGGTTCAGATAAATACAGTGACAGGCAATGCATTTTTTGGCAAAAGCTTGTTTTGAATTGATTGTAATTTTTCCTATTTCTGTTTATTGCTTTGATTAAATTGTTTGGAATTTGGATGGTTTGTTTTTGGTTTCTTTTTACAGTTGGTTAGCTTTTTAAATTAATTAATTGTTTTGATGGCTCATGGTTTTATTTATTTAATTGATTTTTGGCTAGTGCTTTTATTGATTGAATTGGTTGGGTAGGTTTTTTTTTTATTGTATTCTTATGTTTTGGAATAACATAATTTTAATTATTTTGCTATTTTGGTGATAGATACATTTTATTCATGTGTACTATTAGGCTTTTTAGTTCTTTTATTGTTGGGGTGTTTAGGTGCTTGTGTATTTCTTTTATTATTGTGTATTTTTGGCCTTAATGATTTGTATTAGGTTGACCATTGAGTGCTATAGTTCTTAAAACTCTGTGATACCCATGCTCCACTACACAGAATAAGAGTACGGGGCCCACCTTCCGTGGGTTACAACTGACCTTATAGCACTCTACCAGTTCAGGGATGCCTTGTGGAAAAGCTACAAAGTAACTGGCACTACCAAGGATCTTAATAACTACAAATGCCTGCGGAACATGTGCACAAAGCAAACAAAACATGCAAAAGCACAATATTAATCTGACAATCTTCACCAGAATACATCAACCCAGCTAACTTCTGGAAGGTTATCAACAATATATTCCAGCTTTCTAACCATCAACATCCAAGTAATATCACTAAGGGGGATATTACTCTGACAAACCCCACTGACATTGCAAATGCACTCTTTGATAAAGCACCTTTTCAGGCGAGAAACGCGTTAGAAGACTTCATTTTTTTTAATGTTTTTTCAATAAATAATATTTTTTATTCATACCTGCCTCAAGCCATTATCTTCATCGCAGTGGTCAATTTTTTAATCCAAATTGCTACTCTATCTACAACGCTGACGCACACCATTACCGGAACCTCATGAGACCATGTGAGTGCTTATGCTTTATTTTGATACACTCTATTTCTTTATTGCTAGTTGGTGTTTTGTTATGGTTATTAGTGCTCCAGCCGCACGGACTGAAAGGTTAAGACCTGAGCTCTTGTGAGGGGGTGAGTCTCGCTTTTACAGGGCTCTTCCTCAAGCTGCGCAGTCTCTAGTTTCCCTTATGTCAATTGTTTATCTGTGGTTATATGGTTGAGCTACTTTTTGTCAAACACCCACACCAATTGTGCATTTAAGAAGATACATATTGGTTTATGGTTCCGGTTTTCTCCTTCCATCATGGATATTAGAAACACCAAATAGGGATTCATTTCCCAAACCATGCATCTGTAACTTCTGGAAGGTTAACAACAATATATTTCAGCCTTCTAGCCATCAACAACCAAGTAATATCACTAAGGAGGATATTACTCTGACAAACCCCACTGACATTGCAAATGCATTCAATATTACTTTGTGGGGTGTGCTACTAACTTATTAGCGAAACGCAACCCGCACTACAAACTTGAACCTCATTCTGAGAGTATCCTTATAGCTCCACCCAACACTACTCACAATTTTCAATTTGTCCCAGTATCCGAGGAAGAGATTACACAAGCGCTCCTCAAATTAAAACTAAGCAGCCAATGTGGACCTGACTTACTGCAATCTAAGTTCCTAAAACTTGGTGCCCCAGCCATTGCCAAACCAATTGCTTCCATTGTCAACTCTATTCTGTCTACAGGCCATATCCTTAAGACCTCAAAAACTGCCAGAGTTGTCCCAATCTTCAAAAGTGGGGACAAAAACCCTGTCTCAAACTTCAGGCCAATCTCTCTTCTCACAATACTATCCAAAGTCATGGGAAAATGTGTTCACTCCCAATTAAGCTATTACTATACCAAGACAAATTTCCCTAGTCAATTCCAATCTGACTTTCACCCCAAACACTCCATGGTAACTACCTGATTGATACCCTGACATCCAAAACCTACGCCAACTTAGGTGTACTTTACAGGAACAAATCCTCCCTAATTAAATCTGCTGGTCAGAAAGCATATCGCACAGCAGATGCTGATGCCAATTATCGACTATGGGGACATTATATATGGCTCAGCATCCCAAACCCACCATAGCAAACTTGATACCCTCTACAATTCAATATGCCGTTTTGTTCTCCAATGCAACTACAACACACATCACTGTGAAATGCTCAAAGAACTAGATTGGTCATCACTTGAGTTGAAGCGCAAAGTTCATCTTTCCTTTCTTGCCTTCAAATACTGGGCAAGCTACCCATCTATCTGAACAAGCTCCTCACCCCTACCACATGCAGCACTTATCATCTGAGATCTGACTCCAAAAGACTGTTCATGGTCCCAGGGTTCAGCAAAGTATCCGGCCGCTCCTCCTTCTCTTACCGTGCACCCCAAAACTGGAACAATCTACCGGAGACTCTCACAGCCACCCCCAGTCTAAGTTCTTTCAAAACTAAAGCTATCTCACATTTTAATCTGGTCTCTAACTGTTACATAGGCCTGTAATATATATAATCTCTAATTGTGCATGCAATGTCTCGTATATAATGTATACCCTGTTCACTTATGTAACTATATATTTGTAACCATATATTATTTGTCATTTTAACTATGCACAGGACATACTTGAAAATGAGAGGTAACTCTTAATGTATTACTTATTGTAACTTATTTTATAAATAAATAATATAATGGCTTTTCATGCCCATATTATATGGGTATTATGTACCACTCTGTCAATCAATGGGTAGAGGGTGGGTATAGTGGTCCCGGGGTGGGTGGTTAGGCATCCGGGTTGGGTAGCGGGGGAGGGTGGGTAATCCCCTTAATTACTACAGTGGCTATTAACCACCAAGGTGATTAAGGGGTTAGGGGCCATTCAATTATATTTTTTCTTATACTCTTGCTGCCAACAGAAGATCTGGAGTATGATGATGAGGACACCCTTCATCATGGCAGGGGTAAGTAGAAGTTTGATTTACTTTATTTATGCTGGCTGGCTAATATTTGATTTTATAATGGACAAATGCACTATTATCCATATGTGGATAATAGTAATGTTGCTCATTAATGGACTGCATGTGTGGGGCGGGGGGTTGTTGGGGGTGGAGGAGGTGGGTAGTAGGGCTGTTGTGTTTTTTTGTTTATTGAGGTTAGAGGGATTGGTTGAAGGGGATAGTAGCCCCAAGGGTGGGTGTTAGGCCCTCCAGGGGGTAGCGGGACTGGTTAATTCCTTCATTACCGTAGCTGGGTCCCACCGCTATGGTAGTGAAGGGGTTAACTCCTCCCCCAACCTTCACGGCAGGCCTAACCTCCCACCCTGGAGCTACTACCCCCTTCATCCACCCCCTGTCACCAATAAACAGGCTATTGAGGTTGAACCCCTTCATTGCTTAGCGGATAGCCGCTAAGGTAATGAAGCTTTTTTAATAAAAAATGTAATATGAGTGTGCGTGAGCAGCGGGTCTCTGGAGAAGAACTGCGTTGATTTGAGGTCCCGGGACCCCCTGCTTCCCAAGATACAGGCCCAGTTATGGGGTGCCGGTATCTCCTATGCATTTAAATCCCACAGTCACATGATGCGAGACATTTACATCCATAGGAGATACCAGCACCCCATAACGGGGCCTGTACTCCGGAAGAAGGGTATCCCCGGGCCTAAAATTTACGCGGTTCTGCTCCGGAGACCCCCTGCTCACGTACACTGTATTAACATTTTTATTAAAAGCCTGCGATCGCTGGTGAGATATGCATAGGGAGAGGCGTCTCTCTCTGTGCAGCTCTCTCTGCAGCTCCAGATCGCCGGGTGAGCCCTTTAGAGAGAGGCGAACATCACGTCGTTTGCTCCTCGCCAGTTTTGGGCATTTTGCTATCGCAGGTATTTGAGGCTTTCTGAATATGCGATAATAACGCTGAAAAAACTGGCAGCGTAACCGGCCCAGCGATTTTTTTTAAATGAAGGGTACTAGAATAATCCCCTTAATGTTTGTGTAAATAGAGCATCCACTTCTCTCCTTAAATAAATTACTATAAATCTACTACAGTATATCATAAACAAATATCCTTACAAAATAAAATAAGGAATGATGCAAGACTGGAAATTGCAGTGAATCAACTCAGTTGTGTATGCGTCATGATGTGTAAGAATTTCAATTTCAGAATTACTGTATTTCATAAATTGCTCCATTACGAAACAACTCATTTAAGACGCAACTAACTATATTGAGCAATAATACCTACAAAGAATGATGAAAGCAAAATATATCCTCATAATGTGCCTTTAGCAATGTGACAGTCACAGTCAACAATGTACTGTAATAAACCACAATACAATACTTATTTCCAGTAAACAATGATTATGAACAGAACTCATATGGTTTAACCCTTATTTTGCAAAATAACAGCAACACCAGAAGAATTGTGATCAATCGCAAAACTTAAATATATTAGCATGGTTTGAAGGGTAGGCAAAATACATTAAACCATTGAGGGTATTTTTATATTCCAAAGCACAATGAAAACACCCATAGAAAAGGTATAGAAAACTTTAAAAAATATGAGTATTCTGAAAAACATATGTCTCATTTATTAATCTAAAAAATGAACATATTGAAACCATAAAATCTAGACCAGAGCACTGGGCTCATCTGCCAGGACATGGACACAGTAACTCACCAATGTTTACAATATTATATACGTATTAGCTAGTAAGGAGCATTGCCTCCTTTTCATGCTATTGGTAGCCTGTGTGCTGTATTTAAATACCCCAACCACTTATTGAATATACATTACAATCTCTTTAAAGCTTATTCCTCTTTGCTTTTCAGTGTTCACATCTTTTTGCACAGTAGAGTTCCCAGTGCTGTTAATGATGTAGAGCCCTACCAGGCATATCGGTAAGCTCGGGGTCCGCTCGCACTCAACACATGTTTTGTCAAAAGCTTCATTAGGGGCATGTCTATACTGGCTCAGTGGTTTCAAATATATAGCCTGTATGATCTCATCATTTAAAGATACATACAATATATATAAAATAAAAGAGAAAACAATTATTCATTGGTTTTCAAATAAATCTGAAATATGTCAACTCTTCATTGAGTCCCAGATTAGTTACTATACGCAGCATACAAAGCCACATTCTCTTTCTCTGTGATAACATTCTTTCTAAATAACCTCCTCTGGTTACCATTTTAATTACGTCAATGCCATAAGCTTTTAAATGTCTAGGTTGACCTTTCTGCACTACAAGGAAATGTTTAACTACACTTTTGAATTTGTTTCCTTTTTTAATGTGTTCACAAAGTCCATTTCACTGAGGATGATATTTCACTGAGTTTCACTGAGTAGTGCATATTTTCTGACTTCTGTTCAACTTGCAGACTTTCTTGAACAGCTGCGCCTCAAATGCAGGCTCTTGGTCAGTCAAAACCTTTTCCTGGGGAAAGTTACAACAAGCTTGTACAAGTTTACTTGGAGCGTCAAGAAATTGAAAATCAAATTCAAAATTGCGAGCACATCTGTAATTGCATGAATTACTTCAGATCTGTATTTAATAGAGAAGTTAAAATTGGTTAGTCTGGAGGCTTATTGTTGTTCGAACACCCCAAGTGTAGCAGTGTGGATTGTTATCATGAAAAGAATAAATGGAGTTGCAGGCAAATAATGTCTGAAATTCTCAGTAAGTGCCCAAACAAGGGTTGTATTCTAAGTCTGCGCTTATAGTGCCGGCGACGGCAACGCGACGGCGACATTGCGTAAAAACAAATGCATTGTCGCCGTCGTTGGCGCTTATAGTGCACGCGACAGCGCGACCAAAAATCTGGTAGTCACTGTTAGGCTGCGCTTATACTGCCGTGGACGGCGACGCGACCAATGACATCACCCCTCACCGTCGCCATTGCGATAGTTGTATTTAAAGTTTAGGTGACGTCTCTGGCTACAAGGGCAGTGACGTCAGAAAGGGGGATGGCAGAGGGATGGAGAATCTCCTGATTGGCCACAAGGAGAGACCATCGCTGAAAAAATCAAATAACAGTGACTACCAGATTTCTGGTAGCACTGTCACTTGGTAGCGCCATAGCCGTCGCGTGCACTAGAAGCGCAGCCTTATTTGATTTTTTCAGCGACTGTCTCCCCTTGTGGCCAATCAGAGAGCTTCTCCATCCTCTGCCTTCCCCCTTTCAGAGTAGTGCAAGTCTGAAGTGTACAGTTAGTAGCTTGGAACACAGATGTATTTTGCTTCTTTGTTTAGAAATGTTTGACCAATTTAATTTTTAGTTTTATTTGGTAAGATGTCATTTTTAGTTTGAGTGTTTTAAATAGTTTCTTTCAGGGGGGAGTGGCTTGCTTTTTCATAATGGCTTCTTTTTGGTAGTTAAATTTTGTCTGATGGTGTTTACTTTGGGGCTTTCATTTATTTATTAATGGTTTTGCTTTGGTGTTTTAATTGTTAATTGTGGTATTTATTTTGGATTTGATAAATTGATTGGTAGTGATTTAGTTCTGTTTACTTCTTTATTTGTTTTTAGTTTCTCATTGTTTAATTGCATTGGATCTTATTTGTGATTTATTTTTTTAGGTTGCCAATTGACTGGCATAGTTTTCAATGATGCCCATATTATATATGCCCCACTGTGCCAGTCAATTGTTTTATTGGCATTTGTTATCTATTTAATTGGCTATGTGATGTGTTTTACTAAGCTATGTAATGTTTTTGATTTGGGCCTGTTTTTTTTATTTCTTCCCTATTTCTTGCTATAGTGGTAAATCATGCCCATATTATATGAGCTCGATGTACCCACTGTATCAATGAATGAGTGAAGGGTGGGGGTAGTTGCCTGGGGGGTGGTTAGGCCTCCTGGGTGGGTAGTGGCAGAGGGTGAGTTAACCCCTTAATTACTATAGCGTTTACTAATTGCTAAGGTGATTAAGGGGTTAGGGGACATTAGATGTATGTACTGTATTGTTTGTGGCAACGGAGGACATGGACAGTGCTGAGGATGAGGATGGCCTTCATCGTGGCAGCCTGGCAGGGGGGGTGCAAGATGTATTTACTTTATTTATGCTGCTTAATGTTGTATTTTAAATGGACAAATGCACTATTATCCATATGTGGATAATAGTAATTTTGGCCATTATTGTACTGTATGTGTTAGGGGGCAGAGGGGGCAGGGGGGTGTACTTATTTAAAAGTATTGTTTATTTTTTGGGGAAAACAATTGGTACCGCAGGCCAGCGGGGACCCCTGGACTCCCACGGAGATCATTCGAGGGCCTCGGACTCCCGCAGGGATCACCTGAGGGCCCCGTACTACCTCGGAGATCACCCGAGGGCCCACGGACTCCCGCGGGGATCACCTGGGGACACGCGCCAGTCTATTGTATTAATGGTGTGCTGCCATAAAGGTAAACAATGCTTTTTTGACTGTCTTCAGCTCTTTTGCACCAGCCATTAGCTGGTACAAAAATCTGGCGTGCTTTTAAAGCACGATTGACGTATCACTGCTTAGTGAATCCCACTAACTGCCAAAAAAACTGCGCGTTTGCCGTTTTTTGCTTGATTGGACATATTTTTTTCCCATGGCTGAAAAAATGCATTTTAAGGCCGATAAAGCACTGTTATCACTGCTTAGTGAATCGCGCAGCAGGCAGTATCTGTCTTAAAAGCCATTTATCGGTTTTAAAATCAGTTATCACTGCTTAGTGCCTAGCCCCCGTAGTATGCAAGGTATAGTATCTCCCATCGCTTGGTTCAGCTATCAGCTGAAGCCAGGGATGAGGAAGCTGTTGTAGCTGTTCAGGGGCACAAATCGCAGTTATTTGAAAGCTGGTATCAAACAATACCATTCACTCATGACCATTTATTGTAATGGGAATGACTGGGCCTCGGCCCACAAAACTCAATTGTTCCAATTCAAAAGGTGGACATAAATACTGACTTCAAAGAGTTGACCCATAACCTCTGTGAGCAATACTGCACTTCATTAGTTACAACTTTAGTCTCTAGTTTGGACATGATTTCACTCCTGTTTAATGACTAAACCCAACTTCAACAGTGAAAAGTTGGCTTTTTGATTACATTTTGCCTATTGTCTTTTCCCCCTCCTGCTTTGCTTTCCACTGCTTTCCAGTACAAATTCAGTACTGGGTTGTAGCTCTACTTTTAAAAACTAGAATATTGTGAAAATAAAATTAGTTATTTTAGAAATAATATCTCCTCTACTATCAGTGTACAATATACGTGAAAATTGGGTTAAAGAAGTACGCCTTTGTTTAACAGAGTTATGCTCTATTGGAATATTCCACACTAATTTAGCTGGTAATAGTTTCGTGCTGATTTTATAAGTATGAATTAAAAGCCTTCCAAGGGAAGGACATTGCTACAGCTTGCACATAATTAGGAAATCATCTTAATCAAATACAGGAAATTGTCACATCTGCTTTTCAGGCTGCTGATCCAACTGTGTTTCTGAAAGTGTACGTACTGGCACGAGCCCCACTGATAAAGCTGGATGTTTGTTCTGTAAGACTGTCTATATCCTCTGCTAAAATATTGACATAATTTCTTCTGCACAATGCTAAAAGCAGTTCTTTTCTCCACTTTTTCCTCCCTTCAGAGATTAACATTTTTACACTGTTTGTCCTTAAGAGGAAACTTATTGTTATGTTTCAACTATGGGTCAAGCTCAAGGTCTGTTTTTTTAGTGTCTACCACTGAACATTTCTGACTGGTGCATAATAATAACTTTATTTTATATAGCACCTTTCTCCCAATGGGACTCAAGCGCTTCACAATTACAGCATAGTGCGCGGTATGCAGGACATAGGAGTACATACTACCACATTGCAGAATTAGGATGGAGTCCAGTAAAGGGCCCTTCTAGATATATGAGTTGTTACTTTAGAACTGTGTGCTCTGTGACATTTTTTTAGTACGCAGAACGTCTAGTTAATATTATAGTTTATTAGGAATCAATGTAAATAAGTGTCTGATCCTGTGTATCTGTCAGGTGGCAATTTGCCAGCATTGTGAAAGAGACTTTGACGGTTTAACGGCTTCGCCAGAGATTTCACAGTAAGAGAGATCTCAGCACTTGCCAACACAGCTTTCTATCACATTGTCCCAACTGTGTAACTTCTTTTACATTTTGTATTTTTGCTAAAAATGTAGTCAAGCTGATGCTGAATTTTCACCAGCTTCCAACACAATTTCACAAGTCATTCAGAAAAATGGCTATTTAATACAGAACATAAAAGGTTTTTTGGGGGGAGAAAGAAAGAAAAGTAAAGAGGGGCCTGGAGTTTACAACTGGATTAGAAAGGCTTTGCACATTGTTGGTGAAACTGTGAGATTTGGTGACTTTTTTAGTGAAGATATAAAAGCCAATTTTGCCTGGTGTAATTTTGCACATCACTACTACACACTGAAGTTCGCTAAGACCTCTGACCAGATTTTTTTTAGCTTAAAACATACATTTACTGAAAAAAAGATCTATCAAGAAATACAATTTCTTGGAAAAGAAATCCTGATAAATTATGTTGTTAAAAGATGGTGGTGATTACAGCATCTGCCTTAAAAGAAGTACTCGCGCATGGCCAATTGCAGTCGCATGTTGGGTGTCACTGGTGGTGGGCTGTCCTGCTCTAGTGGTAGTGCAGTCATGTTGCTGAGATTAGCCTCGATGTCAGAAGGTGAAATGAGCCTGTGATGGACAGGATTGTTACACCGGTGCTGCCCGCAGACCAGACCCGTCCCCTGAGCTGAAGGGGGAAGTGGAAATACATGCACCCGCAGAAAAGGGAGCGTGTCCGGAGTGTGCTATGAAGCGTTGCCAGGCCAGGTGTAGTAAGGTAGACAATACTTGCCGGTACCGGTTGTAGAGATAGAGTGATGAATGCCTTGCCGAGGTCAGGGAGTGGAGAATGGAGATAGGTCGTAGTCCAAGCCGTGTTCAAGGGGTTACCAGAGTGAGCGTTGACCAAGGAGTGCCGAGATCGAGAGCCAGAGGGGGTAGTCGTACAAGCTGCATCAGGACCTGTGAAAACACTGAGAGAATCCAGAAGTACTTCCATACAGAGACTATGTCGAGCAAAGACTGGGAGCAGAGAGGAGCTAGATAAAGCAGGAAGGTCCAATTAGGAACGGAGGCGGGACAGGAAGAGCTACAGGGAGACACTGCAGATTGGTGCAGGCATAACAGGCCAGGTGAGTCTTGTTAGTAACCTGAGTATGCCCGTGCAGTGTGCGGGGCGGAGCCTGAGGTCCGGGGGACGGGAAGAAGAGTGTGCAGACTAAGCGTGCTCCGTAACTCGTGTACGTGCGTGAACCGAGCCAGTGGATGGTGCAGGTGTGCGTGAAGGTGTGCGTGCAGGAGGAATCGCCGAGGGGAGTGATCCCGCGACGGCGGCAGGGGAGAGGAGCCGTGGAGGCCGGTAAGGCAGGTTTGTTTTGTGTGTCCAGGGACTCCCTGCGGGAAGGGGGTGCTTTGTGTGGGGAGCGTGGAGAACGACGATTCCTGACAAGGATGCAGTTGTGTCCTGGGGTGATTCAAGACATTAACATATAGGGAGACAAAAGACCCACATTTGCTGGGTGGGAGAGGAAGCATGAATGTTCAATAGAAAGAGTTTGACATTTGGGTGCAGTGGGAGAGAGATATGCTGGGGGTTATAGTGAGAAAAATATACAAAGAATAAAATAAGACACAATGCAGAGGTATTTACAATTGTCATTAAAATAATTCCCTTCCAGAAATAGGTCATGTGTAAAGCTCAGTGCAGAAATTAACACAGGTAGAGTAATGCACTGTGTTGTCAGGATAGATTGGGCTGCACTGCACACATTAATCCCTTTATGGCCAGCCTGGTTATGTACTCAAGCTCTTATATCAATGCACAGTACAAATCGAGCATGGATTGCATTGCTCTGACTCACTCACGCTTCCAGATGTTATCATCCCCACATCAATATAATACTGTTTGATACATAAATGCCATTACTGTATCATACCTTCATTTTCCTATTGACTCTTGTCTCCCCCCGTTTATTTTTTTCTCTTTATCTGCAAGCTTCACCATTCATATGAGTGATCTTTGCCCTATACTTAGACAATGCTCACGCTTTCACTAAACCTCTGGCAACATGACATCATCTTTTCCTCAGCCAGTGGACATTTCTAGCTATGTTTCCATGAATATACTCATAGATCACTATACTTGTTAGATATGTGATGTTTCCCCATACAGTCTATCCATGAAGTGTTTGGACCTCACATATGCATAATTTACTTTGAGTTTGCAATCGGCGTGTTCTAACCTGTCACACAATAGGAGAATCATTACTAAATCTGAAAAATATTTGCTGTTCATTTCTCACCCCAATATTTTTTATTATCTTCCAAAGGAGAACAAATCTCTAACTGACCCTCCTGGAAGACCTATTATCTCCAGGATTAATTGTATGACTGCTGATCGTTCATGGTTCATAGATTATTTTTCTACAAAAACATGTTGTACATTTTAAAATGTATATTAGAGATTACACGCACTTTCTAAATGTGGTTTCTGCTATTACTTGAGACGATGAATTCCTATGGTGAGTTTTCTTATGGGTGAAGTTCAATATTTATCCACTGTACATCAATGTAGGTGCAGATGTGCCCTAATTTCAACTTTAGCAGTGACAGCAAAATGTATGTATCATTTATCTTTTTTGAATACAAAAAATACTATGATATAGGATACCTTGTTCTTCTCTCTCTTTTATTTTAAACTGTACTACTTTTTATTAACATCAGTTTTAATTAACATTATTGTTGATATGCATACAGTATATAATATTTCCTTCCACCACCCCTTGTATCGTCACTTTTCACATAGCTTTGCACTGCTCTTAACCCCCTCCTAACTTTGTACCCATTTTTGGTCATTGGTGTATTGATTCTCTTCTCTTAACAAAGGAACGAAAACATCAATATGTAAGAATAATAAAATTATGCACTTTAATGTGTACAAGAAAGTGCTCAAAATGGACAGAGAATTACTAATCAATGCACAATTAGAATTAAAGAAAGAAACGAGAGATCCAGATAAAAACTCAGTCAAATAAATAAATTACTAAATATAATAAGGAGGCATCGAAAATCTATGGGTTTTTTAAAACACAGTGGTCTGTTCTACAACAATATGGGATTTTACATGAGATATTACCAAGCAATCCATCCATAAATTTAAAAAAAAAATCCAACCCGAAAAACAGAATAACACCAAGTGAGCTTAAGAAAAATGTAGGTATGGAAATGTAACAGGTATGTCCCACAGTACCTCTCTTTCTCCCATAGTGCATCTGTTATGTAAGTCCCTAATTATTTCAGGGCAGTAACAGGTTAATCTATGGGCCATTGACCCCCCCTTATGCTCCACTTGTAAGTGATGGAAGTAAGGTGGTGACTCATGGCCTATGTAAGCCTATCAGGGATAGCTACAGTCCATGCGCCCGCCCCTTCAAGAGACTTCCAAGTGGGAGTATCAAACTTAGTGAGTCTTGCTCTGAGGAGAAAAGACAGAGCATGGGCTGTCAGTCTCTCCCATTGCGAGGATGAGCTGGCCCCACTTCAGGCTTAGGTCTGGAGAACATCAAGACTCAACACCCCCTACTATCGGGGTAGGCACCTTCCAGAAGTCTGGGACTTCAGAGACCTTACAGCACTGTAGGAGGAATTGCTGTGGCTGTCTATGAGGATGCACAATAAATACCCATGTTCATCTTTCCCCTACCTGAGTGTCAGTTCTTGGGCAGAGTGAAATAAGTATGCAGTGGTGGGAGCTGATCTCCGGGATACCCTGGAGCCCACTACAGCTGGAGGTGCACAGTTCCAACTAAGAAGAAGGAGGTCAAAAGCCTGTCCTGGTCTCGATATAATGCAGATCGCTCCCAGTCTCCTGAACCAACAGGTAAAGCACCACACAGATCATGTAGCAGCATGCGGATCTCGCAGAGGAGGGGGGGGACAGGGCTACAGAAACAAATATGTAAAGATGCAACAACTGTTTTAAAAGGATGTTTTAAGTGTAATGCTACGAGGTGCGTTAAGTGAACATTTTTAGATGTAGACTGCAAAAAATAATTTTGTTCAAAAAGCAATGATTAGCATAAAACTATTAATTGTAACTCATTTAGTCTATCCTTTAAAGTGCGCCTGTGGAAAACAGTACATTGGACGTACAGTACCAAAAGTAGTCTAGAAACCCAGCCTTTTAGAGCATAAAAGAAATATTGGCGCTGGTTTCAACATGCATGGTGTGTCAAAGCATTTCTTGAGGCACCATAATAAAAATCAGACATGAATGAAAATTAAAAGGATAGAACTAGTTACTATGAGAGATAGAGGAGGTGACAGGCTTTTAGAAATCAGACAACTCAAAACTTCTTGGATTCCTTGCATGCAAACCTCAGCACCTATGGGGCTAAACCAAAACATTGATCTAGCAGCATTTATTAAGGATTAATAAATATATTTATCCTCACTAGGGAAGGATCCAGCATCTTCCCAATATAATCTTGCTATTTTTTCTGTAATTTGTTTTTTTTCCGTTACAAGTGATTTTGATCTCTTTATGGGGCCTGTTCTAGTAGCTTCGATAAGTCACTTATCGAGCATTTTGAGTTTGTATGTGTAGCTATTCGGAAAGCTTTTTCTATTCAGAAAGTTTCGATAACATGACAAACTCACTTGAGAAGTGATTCTCCCCAATCGGTGGTGCTCCAAAAAAAATTAATTCTCACATTTCTTTACATTTCAAGCAATTCTAGAATCTCTGAGATTCACATATCGGCTGCAACTCGCAAGCAACTCACAGGTTGCAAGGATCCGTGATGTGACTCTGCAGAACTTTTTTATTTTTTACTGCATCGGATTGAAGCCGGGAGTATCCAGAGCTGACACACATTATTATCAGCTTCAATCCTTTGCAATAAAAATACATTTACAGGCAGCTTCTTTACCATAGCGGCTAACTGCTAGGGTAATGAAGGGGTTAAATACCAGTGCTCGGTTTATTGGGAGTAGAGGGGGTGGGAAAAAGTGGTATTTGGCCATGGTGTGTGTTTAGGCCTACCGGGAGGGTTGCAGGAGGAGTTAACCCCTTAGCTCTGGAGACCCCCTGCTTCAATACTGTGTTATAAAAACAATTAAAGCAGCTACATTATCTTAGAGGCTAGCCAAATATGCCCAATAGGACTTTTGACCATTTTAAAGCATAACAATATACATAAAACAAAATAGGAGTAGTGTAGAGAATGACGCTCAATATCCGTGTGTACACAAAATCATCTTTGATAATTGAAAAGATAATTCAAAATAGGAACACTATGATCTGTCCATAAGCTCATATGGATAATATAGATTTAAGGGGGGGCAAAATAAAGACCTAGCGGTCAGTCAGCCCGACTACCGCAGAAGTGGTCAAAAATGCACACCCCTCTTAAAATATAAACATCCCCATATAGGGTCAAAGGTAATAGTATAAGGGTTATTGCCCATTACCTGCCCTTGGGGGTATACTGAAGTCTAGAACGCCAATAATGGATAGTGGTTCCTCTGCGTGCAATCCTGAAGTGTAGAAGCAACGATAGAAGTAGAGCAAAGGTGCACTGCAACTGGAAAAAATCCTGAAGAAACAAATATCACGGGCAAACTCCAAAAATAAAACTGAGGATGTTTAATATATAGACTCACAAGGAGATAAACATGACAAACGCACCAACGCGTTTCATCCCGTGGGACTTTATCAAGGTGTGATAAACCTTGATAAAGTCCCACAGGATGAAACGCGTTGGCGCGTTTGTCATGTTCATCTCCTTGTGAGTCTATATATTAAACATCCTCAGTTTTATTTTTATAGTTTGCCCGTGATATTTGTTTCTTCAGGATTTTTTCCAGTTGCAGTGCACCTTTGCTCTACTTCTATCGTTGATAAAACAAAATAGACTTACTTACCCCTGCCGGGATGACGGCTGTCCTCCTGATCCTCAGGGACACCCGCACATTAATCCAATAAAGGGCTGATGCTCAACCATAATAATTAAACCAATAAACAATCCCCACCCAATGGGCAAGAAAAATAAAATAAAAAAACTATACAAAATAATCCCATGCCCGATTGCAGAAAAATAAACAAAAAATTAAAATCTGTTAAAATAGATCCAGGCCTGATATCTTCTTCCATCTGCAATATATTGTTGACGACTTTCCATAAATCTGCTCGATTTGATCTGTTTTGGTAAAGATTCACAGAGTAACATTGGAGTTTTGCTAGTCTTCTTTGCCTAGTGCATGTATTCTGCCGGCATCTGTAGTTAGTTTGCTCTACTCTTCAATTATTAAGATTCTTGGTGGTGCCAGTTACTTTGTATCTTATCCACAAGGCATCCCTAAAATGGTAAAGCTCAATAAAGTCGGTTGTAACCCACGGAAGGTTAACCCCCCCTCCCCCCAATACTCTTATTCTGCGTAGGGGATCATGGGTATCACAGATTTTTAGGAACTCTGTTTGAAAATGCTCAAGCACAGAATATGGGTTAGATATCAAAGTTATTCAGTACCAAGGGCAGTTGGTAAGATCAGCCATAAACTGTTGCGGGTTAAAGTTTCTAAATGTTCTAGTGAGAGTGCTTTATTTGAATGGTTTGATTGTCCTTGCACAATACACTATTGCATTGCTTTTTTTAGTCTTACATTATGTGGCAATGGTCATGACATTGTATGTACAGTACTCAATAACCCTAGAAAGCCTCTTAAGGGGCCTCATATGGAACCTGGTATTGCCTTCTTTTTGAAGATGTAGCCACCATCCTTCAGTATTGGAGGGAAATGCAAAGTGCTAAGTATGCACAAAAGAGCACGAGAGCTCAAAAAACAAGAGTCCTCTGTGCAGAGTAATCCCCTGAGGGAGTAATGTTACGTGAGGCAGGAACCACTAAGTGCTGAAGCGAAGTCAGTGAGATCTGGAATGAGGAACATCTACCTGTCCAAGTTTGTTGAGCTCTCGGGTGTTTTTGTACATATTTAGCACTTTGCATTTACCCCCAATTTGGAATTATACTAAATTGCACTTATGCTCATTGTTAGCAATTGCATATACTGGGCACTTTGCATTTCCCTCTATTTTGGGACTATACTCATCACACTTGTACTCCTCGCTATCAAGGGAGGCCTTAACTGAGGGTCTTAAGGGAAGTACCACAGACTCTCCTGGTCTGTGGGAATGGGCCAGTACAAGGGGCTCACCCCCCTGAAATGTTGCCCCCCTTTAATCTACTTTGTGTTCCTTTTCCCTTTCCCTCCCCATTGTTCTGCCCCTTTTTTCCCCTTCCCCTCTCCTTTCGTCATTTGTTCTCATGTGTATAGTTCCCTATTTGTTTACTTTGCTGTCCATTAGATTTGCTTTGTGTATCTAATTGGACACATCTCTGTCCATGTCTATTGTGTTTATACACTGTGACTACACTGTCCATTTACTATTGTTTCTCTGTAATGACCATGTTTTTATTCAATTAAATATCTTTTTTTGGCATATCCATTTGACCGTGGTTCGTTATTAACTCTTGAGTGCTGGGAACCTAGTTGGGTTTTGTGTGGATACTTTTGAGCATCTTAGGGTCCCTCTCTGGTTCCCATTGCACCACCATTTTTTTATTTGATAGATCTATGATCATACTGAGTGCTGCCTATACGCTGTACCTTTGACATTTAACATTAGAGTTAGGTTATACCACTTTACACTAAAAATATTTCCAAGAAATCTCAGAGAATATTTTTAAAAGTGTAAAAATAATATAATGACAGATGTGTCATGAACATCTAATTTTCCTGTTACCTAGAGCAATATTTTGCTTTTCGGCGAACAAAATAAAATGTTTAAAGTGTAAACGTTATCTCTGCATTTGTCTTTATTTCCTAGCATGAACTTGTCTTTATTTCTTAAATGTGGTTATAGGCAACAGGTTCATTTAAGTATCACAAATATTGTATTGCATTCAGTAGTCTTTTTGTTTTGATGATGAATACAACCAGCCATAAAAAAGACAGATTCAAACTATTGTTTTGAAACAGCTGAGTTTTATACAATTAGTCACCTAAATCAACTGAACATGGTAAACTAAACTTGTGGTTCTCTGCGAGTTATGTTTACAGTATATTTTACTTGTGCAGTCCAAATGCTGAATGTTTAGAGGAAACCTTAATTAATAACCTAGCTAGTTAAAGAATGTTCCTATGTAGAGAACAAAATATACGGTGTTGTGTTTGTGTTAACTGGATTTATTACCCAGTACACACAGTTCCTAGTGTTTTCTACACAGCATGCATAATCATACAACTGTAAAAAACAGAGAAGCAGACAACAACACTACTATGATGCAACACATTTAATAAACATGGATTAAGAGAAAAACATCTTTAAGAAATGCACTCACACACCCAGTGCTTTGGGATTAAGTACATAATACAGCATTTTCATTAAGTGGATCTCTAGGGTAAAGCCCTGCTGCTACTGGACATTCTACCCTTCTGCACTTTCCCTCTTTTTCCACGTGGCCTGCTTTTGATGCCAAAACTATGAAGATACAAAGTGCAAACACAAATCCTCCACTGGTGTAGTACCCTTTTAGTAATTCATTAAAGATATATAAAAATAAAAATACAAAGTCACAAACAAATCTCTTGAAATGTCAGTTTATAATAAGCTGTTGGGTCCTGTGATAGCACCAAACACCTTGAGTCCATCGTCCTCACATTGTCTTTATTGGGTTGCCATACCCACCTTTAGTTCTCTGACTGACGAGCTGCAGCGCTTCCGAGTTCAATGCGTGTTTTGTCACAGAGGGGTGTACGGTGACCTGGTCAGAAGTCCTGATGAGCATTTTGCTGAGGTTGCTGCTGCTTCATCAGGTGTGGATACTCCATATTCATATATATAGTCCTGAATTTGAACATACTTATGTCCCCCCCCCCCCCCCTAAGTGAGATAGGGGTGGGTATGCCATTATCTGCTACTTCTATGTACTGGTGCAAACCTGTAGGTAACAGGAGGGCTGAGTGCTCCGCATTGGTGTGGGGGGAGAAACAGGACAGGAGGGACAGGTTACCTGGGTCTCAGTTGGTGCAGTGCCTCCAGCCAGCAGGGATCCTCTGTGGATGTTCAGGGGATGGGCCCATACTGACGTTTCTCCATACACATAGACAGTAACAGACAGCCTGGTCTTTTCTGATGGTTTATTTCAGCAACAGCTTAACAGGACATAGCACAAGCATTCTTCATAGCTGTATATTCTCATATCCTGCTACTCTTTATCCTCTGGGTCAGAACCTTGACTCAGGCCTACTCCTCTTCCCTCCCATCCCCTCATGGGTGAGAGGGAGAGACACCCTTTTTCTTCCTCCTCTTACTCCAGTCATGGGAGTCACTGAACAGATCAGAACTGAACCAAATTGGGAGGATGTCAAATGTATCATCTTTGGAGAGTGTCTGTAACTCTGACTCATAGCAAGCCATATCTGGATACTGATAGGCCCACACACATACAGGGTGTGTTCCAACCAGTATCCACCCCTCAGATTGACATCCTCAGAAGTTGCTAGGCCCTCTCTTGAATACTGATGACATCATCCAAGGCTGCAACACACACACAGGCCCAAGGAAGGAATTAACCTTTTCCACTGCCTGCACTAACAGGACTGACAGAGGAAAGGCCCAGGAAAAAGAAGTAGCTGCCGGAAGGCTAGGCTATACTTAAGTAAACGGAACTCTGTACATAAACACACAGATATATAATGCTCAAAAACATGTGAAAGAATATCTGCAAGTGTTAGCTAATGTTAGAAAAAGAAGAATTGCACATGAAAATGACCAACAGCCAGAAAATTAATATGGTTTAAACAATATGTAGTTTAGCAAATAAAATCTTGAGCGACTATAATATTGAGAATATAGGTAAAAAACCTATAAAAAGGACATCTAAATTTCTCTTTCTGCACCTGTCCACTTCCAGATCACAATGAAGATGTCACATTGCCAGGAGAGTGTGTGGGATGATGGGAGATGTTTCTGGAACCTTGGATTCACCCTTAATCAGAATTCAGTATCAGTTGGTATGAAGTGTTACCATTTAGCCTCCGATTCTGTAGAGTGCAGTACTGGCGCTTGAAAGCATACATCACACACATTGGGGCCTGTTCAATAAATTTGATAACTAACTCATCGAGCATTTTGAGCACTTCTCGAACGAGTTGGCATAGGTAGTTATTCACAAAGCTTTGATAGCTTGCCAAACTCGCTCTGGAAGTGCTTCTTCCCGATCGGTAGCTCTCCCGCTCAGATAAACCAAGTGGTAGCTAAATTTATTTTTTGAGATATCAAACAATTCAAGTAGCTTCAATAATCACACCATGGCTGTAACTCGCAAGCAACTCCCAGTTCTCATCTCATCACCTCATGGGTGGTGTGATGGGATCCTTGGTGTGACTTAGAACAAAAAGAATATTTTTACTGCATCGGATTGAAGCCGGGAGTCTCCACAGCTGACACGCATTAATAACAGCTCCAGAAACCCCCTACACGCATTAATAACAACTCCGGAGACCCCCTGTTTCCATTTTATGTAATAAAAATTAATTTACACTTAGCTTCATTACTTTAGCTGCTAACCGCGGAAGTAATGAAGGGGTTAAATACCAGTGCCCAGTTTATTGGGTGTAGGGTGAAGGTGGTATTTAGCCCGTGGTGGGTGTTTAGGCCTACTGGGACAGTTGCAGAGCAAAAAAACGAATATCAGCTCCAGAAGCAAAAAGGTAAGTGAAATCAAATATACTTTTAAATTGATAATAGCAATGTCCGGTACATATAAGTATAGATGCAGGGAGAGGCGAGAAAAACCAAGGGGTTAAGCAAGGTATAAGAAGCGGGGTACTTACAGAGAGGTTGGATTCCCACCAGGCTGTGTGACCCCCTGAGAAGCTTCACCTTATCCCCGTCTCCTTCCAAATGAAGTGGTGTCAAAGCGCCCTGCGCGCGAAACGCATCAGAGTACCTGCCAGGACCAACATTATGTACTTGTTTTTTTAGTTAATAAACTTTTTTGTATCCTGCCTGCCTGCCAGTTCCTTTGAATTAGCTGTGCTCAGCTACTTTCCATCGGGATGTTTTTCTTCTACAGCGCATGCACGTGGAGGCACGCTGCATTGAAGATCCTTTTTCAAATTATCTGCTAGACCACGCGGACGGCGCGGTTCTTACACCGCATTCCAGGGAAGCAGCGCATCGATCAGCTGTTCCGGTGTCCCTGGCGTCGCACATGTGGTGCTTGAGAGACGCGGTGGGAGCCTTGACTGGAGAGGCTGAAGGAAACTAGCCAGTCTACTGAAGGGATTTATTATCAACCGGCGATTCCATTCACCAGCTGCATCAGTCATCTGGAGCTGTGAGTTCCAAATCTTCCTTCTCCTCCTCCCTCCCCCTCAGGACTCATTGGGACAATCGTGAGTACTATTGGCAATCTTTAGTGCTATCCATGTTAGCCATTTGCCTGGTCCAATACAACTATTATCAGGGGCTGGGAGAGTGAGTTATACATTACTTATACACTACCTATATGGATTTTATTATATGGGGACTTGTTTCACGGATCTTCAATCTCAAAGAGACACTAAATCATTTATTTTCATTGAGCACTGATATACTTTCTCAGTGCTTACATCAGCCCTGAGTACAAAGATCCGATGGTACACAAGTAACTTCATTGGTGTATATACCATGAAATGCCTTTCATTTTGATGTCATTTAAAAGGGAGGGATGATCGCCAACCAGGTAGCATGCCTCCTGCTTTTTTGATTACGTCTCATCACTCCAAAAAAGGAAAGGCACCACATAGTATATACACCAATTCAATTGCTTGGTGTGCCATGTGATTGCTGCCATTTAGTTTTTTTGCTGAAGTAACATCATCTTAAAGGGAGGGAAGCATATACTACCTGATTGGCTGGCTTGCCTCCCTTTTTGATGACATCACATACTTTAAAAAAAAAAAAAAAGGAGCCGGTCACACAGCTTGCTGCTAAGGCAAAGAATCTATTTTTGTTTTATTTTAATAACACTGTATTGAAGCAGGGGGTCTCCAGAGCTTAACCGCATTCATTTCAGCCTCGGGGACCCCCTGCTTCCCGAGTTACAGGCCCCAGTATGGGGTGCCGGTATCTTCCTGCATTGTTTAAATCTCCTAAATACTGGCACCCCACACAAGGGCCTGTAGCTCATGAAGCCTGAAATTAATGTGGTTCAGCTCCGGGGACCCCCTGCTACAATACTCTATTCAAATTTTTATAAAAACAGTGTTATTGCCTGTGTGACCCTGCTTCCTATCACTAGCAAGCTGTTACTATGTGCTGTGTTACCTGCTGGCTCACAGGGCCTAAGCCTCTGCCACGGAGAGCCTGGGGTGCGTGCAATATATATGTCAGGTGCAGCGCCTCCACCTGCGACAGATCCCGCCAAAGGGGGAGTTAGTCTTCGCAGGACGTATATACAAGAATTACCCTTACACAACCAAGTTCTAAAACCAATCTCTTTTACTAATAGGTCAAACTCACGATACATTACATGCCATGACATTCCGGTATGCAGGTACACATTATATTACACGCCACGGCGGACGTCACCATCACTTGCGCCGCAGCGGACGCCAACAATAACTTGCGCCTCTGTGGACGCCAACAACAACTTCCCCCAATCCCGCCACCGGGTGATCCCACTCCGTGTCCAAGTATGCTACTCAGTTACCAAGTACCAAGTATGCTGCTCACAACAGACCTAATGTGTGTGTATGGGTGACTGCGCAGCCACTATGTCTCGGGTGAATGAAAGTTACAGTTGGTGCACTTGATGAAATACCTGCTGAGCACTGCTGTGCTCGGAACTGCCACGATCTTCGAAAAGGGTCTCTGTGTTGACAAACTCTTTCCCTCGCTAGGGTCCGGGGCGCTCGCTCTCGGACTCTGGCAACTCCAAAGGGGTCTGAGCCCAGACCTCCCTCTCGATAGAATAGTCCCGGGCAAAACTAACAGTACGGGGGTAAGACCCTTACTAAAGCGGTCCCTAGCTCAGCTTGCCTCTAAGGTGACTCAGGGCTAGCTGGGCCTGGGGCACCTGGCCTGCGCCTGGGGGTACAACCTCCCCGCGCAGTATCTACGTCTCCTCGTCTCTCCAAATAGCTCTGATGCCACGTGCACGCAACCACTGCCTATATCTCTGGAAACTCCTCCGCCCATAGGCTAAACGCTCACACCTGACCCGTAGGGCTGCTGGGTCAAGGGACTGCTCCTCTCCCGCCAAATGCACACTCCTCCTTCGCAGGCTTTTGCAACTACTCTTTGCAAGCGCAACCTCCCATTCCTTGGGGTGAATCAGGGGTCACGGCTACATCCTCCCCCCTGTGGATTCCAACAACCCCGCTTGGAAAACGACAACAACACAGCCATTATATAATGAAAAACACTAAAACATTGGTTCCTCTATCAACTTGTACATTTCACTGAACATGATAATCACAGAGTGAACCCGGCTGCGAGCCCACTGCTGAGACTCATAATGTGGTGCCCTGAACTGATCATAAGCCAACCTCGTGGGAGGTTGGCCAGCCCTTTGGCTTCTGCGAATTGGCTCTTCCGCTACCTCCTTGGGGGAGTAGCAATTCTCATCGGGTGTTTCCAACTCGGCCCTTGAGGGGCGGGGTAGGTCTGTAAAATCTCTTTGTGGCACAAAGCACTGGCTCTGGGGATTTAATGGCGGACTCACTGGAGTCAGTGTCTCTGTCATGGGGCCAAGGGGCTCTTTGCCCGTAGCTCCTTCGGGAGATGCCCCCGCGGCCGGAAGGCCCCTTTGAGAGGTTCCTTCCTGTGAATCTTCCAGACTTTTATGTCCTGATGAAGGTTCCCCACTCAGGGGAGATGTAGGCCACTCTAAAACTCCTTCTTCTATTTGGGGAATGGGGAGCAGATGATTTCGATGCCACGTCTTTATCCGACCCTCCGAGTCTTTTATCCGGTAGACTGGAAGGCCAGGCATTTGAGAAACCACTTCATACACCCCTTCTCGCCAATGGTCAGCCAACTTATGCTTTCCCGGTACTCCCAGGTTGCGGAGCAGTACGGCATCGCCAGTTTTAATGTCTCTATGTTTTACTTTGTGATCATAGCGCCTTTTGTTCCCAGCATTCAATTTTTCGGTGGATCTCTCGGCTTGCCCATAGGCCTTCTGTAGATTCTCTTGCAATCTTTGTACATAGCAAAAATGGTTGGAATTGTGCACCCCATCGGTGGAGACTCTTAACTGTATATCCACTGGCAGACGGTCTTCACGGCCAAACATAAGAAAGTAGGGTGAGAACCCGGTAGATTCGTGTCGGGTGCAATTATAAGCATGGACTAGAGTTTCCACATGGCGAATCCACTTAGTCTTCTCGACACCTGTTAGCATGCCCAGCATGTCCAGCAGAGTGCGATTGAAACGTTCGGGCAAAGCATCCCCTTCCAGGTGGTAAGGAGTAGTACGGGACTTTTTAATGTGCAAGAGGTTCAGCAATTCTTTTCTTAGTCTACTTTCAAAGTCCCATCCCTGGTCGGAGTGCAGACGTTGAGGTAGCCCATAATGCATGAAATATTTCTCCCAGAGGACCTTAGCCACCGTAATAGCTTTTTGATCCTTGGTCGGAAAGGCCTGGGCGTAGCGGATATAATGACCAGTGATGACCAGCACGTTCCCTATACCATGGGTGTCGGGCTCGATGCACAAGAAGTCCATGCAGACTAAATCCATAGGTCCTGTACTCTTAGATAACCCATGGGGGCAGCTCGAGTGGGCAGAGTCTTGCGTTGGATACACCTCACACACCTACGACAGTGATGCTCTACGGATTCTCTCATTTTTGGCCAGAAAAATCTATTTCTAACTAGTCTGAAAGTCTTGTCTACCCCCAGATGTCCGTGTTCATCATGGAGAGCTTTCAACACTAAGTATTGTAGTCGTTTTGGCAACACTAGTTGGCGGCGATCCGGGTGGTCATGATATTTCACCACTCGGTATAACAGCCGATCTTGGATTTCAAATTTGTCCGACTCCTGCATTAGTATACCTCCGACATCCCCTGGAGTCTGGCGAAGCAGGCCCGTCGCTTTTGTCGAATGACATCCCAGATAGTTCCTGCGACCGGATCTTGTTCTTGATAACGTACCATGTCTTCCCAAGCAATGATCTGATCGGGGGTAACATGCATCCCACTCGGGTCCCAATAGGCTGCAGGTATAGCGGTGGGGGTGCACCCTAGGGAGTCAGCCACCCGTAATTCCGAAAAAGCTACTTGCTCTTCTATGATGGCTGCCGTGCCACACAGGACTCTTATTCCAGGCCCTGGGATCTCTTCCCACTGATCTTCATCGTTGGTAGGGATCAACCCCGGTCGCCTCGACAAGGCGTCCGCCCCAATGTTTAATGGCCCAGGTTTGTATTTCAATGTGAAGTTGTAATTGAAAAGCGCGGCCAACCAGCGATGTCCGGTCGCATCCAGTTTGGCTAAGGTCATGATGTAGGTTAGAGGATTATTGTCGGTGCATACTTCGAACGACACCCCGTACAGATAGTCCCGAAGTTTATCCACTATGGCCCACTTAAGGGCCAAGAATTCGAGCTTGTGTACCGGATAGTTCTGTTCACTGGTGGTGAGGCTGCAGCTGATGTACGCTACAGGTCACAACCCCTCGGGATATTTTTGATGCAACACGGCTCCTAGGCCGCTCAGGCTGGCATCCACGTGCAGGATGTAGGGTTGATCGGGATTGGCGTAGGCCAAGACCGGAGCAGCCGTCAGGCTCTGCTTCAGGTCGTGGAAGGCTTGGTCACACTCGGGGGTCCATTTATCCCCGAAGGGCTGTTTGGCAGAGTGGGTCTTCTGGCCCATTTCAGACGGGTATATGCGGAGCAGACTGTTGAGGGCTTTGGCCCTTCGTGAATACCCCTCCACAAATCGCCGATAGTAGCCGCAGAAACCCAGGAACGAGCGTAGCTCCCCCACATTCTTGGGACAAGGCCAGTTAACGACAGCTTCTATCTTAGCGGGATCAGTGGCGATTCCGGTGCCGGACACTATGTGCCCTACATACGTTACTGAGGTCCGACAGAACCGACATTTGTCCAGAGAGAGTTTGAGGCCTTCTGCGGACAGCCTATCCAGTACCTTCAAGAAACAATTCTCATGCTCCTCCAAAGTTTTCCCAAAGACTATGATGTCATCTAGGTACACCAGGCATTCTCTGGGGTTGATGTCAACCAACGTCTTCTCCGTTAATTGCTGGAAGGTGGTGGGCGCTCCGCATATGCCTTGGGGCATGTGGGTGAACTGATAAAACCCAAGGGGGCAGACGAAGGCTGTCTTTTCTTGATCCTCTGGGCTCATCGTGACTTGATAGTATCCAGACCGTAGGTCCAGTTCGCTGAACCACTGGCTCCCGTGTAGGGCATCTAGGATCTCTTCTATACGATGGAGGTTATACTGATCCGGTACCGTCCGATTGTTCAGCGTCCGATAATCTACACACAGCCTCACACTACCATTTTTCTTTCTCACCACCACTATAGGGGAGGCGTAGGGGCTTCTGGACTCAGTGACAATCCCTGCAGCCTCCATGTCATGGATAGCGGCTCTCACATCCTCCACATCCCAGGGAGCGAGTCAGCGAGAACGTTCTCTGAAGGGCTTCTTATCCATCATGTGAATGGTGTGCTGGGCGTTGCGGCTACACCCCACATCCATCTCCTCGGTAGAGAATACGGACCGTCTTTTTTCTAGTTGCGCCCGTAACCGGTCCTTCTAGGTTCCAGGCAATTCGGCCGAAATAGAAATCCAGGGTCGTCCCTGTTTCTTTCACTCGGGTCGTATTTACTTGCACGGCTTCTTCCACTGAACTAACAGGATAGATTCTTCCTATCTGCTGGCCCACATCGATGACCAGGGAGAAGGGTGATATATTCTGCATCATCACATCAATCCATCTAGGAACGGCGTCCTGCCAATAGCGGAATTCGGGTTCGAGCCGATACCCTCGCCTCACATCTTCTCCGGGAGTACTCTCGAGTGAGAATTGTTGGTCTTCGGCTAGACGCTCTGCATAAGCACACCATGCGGAAATTCTTTGCGTTTCTCTGGGTAAAAGCTTTGTCCACCCCTTTCGCCCACAGAACAATAGTCCGTAGTCATCTGGAGGAGAGGAAGGCTGGGCTGGGTCGGATTGAACCAATTGCAGCTGTAGACTGGACATGGGGAGCTCTTTAGTTTCATGTAGATAGGCCCGGATGACCGCTTGTACAATATCGGCATTGGTGCCAAGGATAATAGGGTACTTGGGGGTGTCTCGGGGTTCCGGACACACCAAGGAATCCACCTTCATGGGGTGAGACTTTCCCGTGTTGAGCTGTTGTTTTTCCAGATCCACTGTCACTAACCCGTCGATGGGGTAGTCGTCGTTGCTCAGCCCGCGTACCTTGATGTGGTCCGCCGGTCACAGCGGACGCTTCTGAAGATGACGATCATACCTCTGTATATGATGGTGACTTGGGATCCGGTGTCTAGTAGTGCAGAAGAGTAAATTCCATCCACTAAAACTCGAATCAGCGCTACCGGTCCCACTCTATTCCCATCTTCTACCGATTCGGCCCCTCCGGATGGGGTTCCGTCTGTATCTGCATCCGTCGCATACACCCCGCAGACCATAGCCTGGGATGGGAACTTCGGGGGTGAGGGGCTCCGGGGTTGAGAAGTGCCCAGGCGGCAATCGTAGTATAGATGTCCCCGCTTCCCGCACTTGTAGCAGGACATATCTCTGGGGATAGCCCGGCGATCCGGCGGAGGGGACGACCGTCCCGTGAACGGCAATTTCTAGGAGCCAGGCTGGTCCGTGGTTCCTCTTTCTTCTCTGTACTTCCTCTGGATTTAGCGCCACCGCTAACTTTCGGCCTCCGAGGAGAGTGTAGCATTAGATGCGTCTCGTATTCCTTCACCTGTTGCAGTAGTTGGATGAACGAGGGGGGGGGGGGGGCCCGGGTGAGGTGATCACGAATCATGCTGGCTATTGGGTGAGAAGGACTGGATCCGCGGAGGTACTGCTTCCGGAGATACTCATTCATCTGGGAGGGTAGTACATATTTATAATGCAGCAGCGGTCCGAGAGATATTTGCACACGGTGTATATAGGTTTATAGCTCTTCCCCATCCTTCTGGTTTACGGCATAATACTTTGCCCAAAAGGCCCCGTCATCCTCTTTCGCGCTATAGGCTTCGGCCAGGAACTCTATCATCAAGCGAGAGGTTAGATCGGGGTACTGTTCACGGTGTATTCCGATCAGAGTGGCCGCCGGGGGCCGCAGACACTCCATGAGCCTCTGGCGTTTTACTACATCGGTGCACGACCACTCTTCCATCACTCCCGCGTGTGCTCTTTCCACGTTTCTACCCCATCTTCCCCGGTGGCACAGGGAGGGTCCCCGAGAAGGCTTTTAGCTTCCGGTAGTTCTGGGCATGGGTGGCTAAGGTAAGCGCTTCGACTAGCGGCGGCAAACTGAGGGGGCTAGATAGAAGGTCTATTTTGTCATTCAGTTTCTTTAGCATGTTACTTCTCACTCCCGCCTCCATGGATGCGCTGGATCCCGGGTCACTGGACATGGAGCGGCAGCTACCGACCTCACTCTCGGCATAGTGGATCAACGGGAGGGTGGGGTCTTCCGACAGTCTACAAGTAAGGTATTCCACTTGGAGTCGTGGTCTACCATTACATCTACCAGGTGAGCTTTGGCAAAACTCGGGAGTTGTCGCAAGGCCGTCTGTAAAGTCTCTAAGGGTAGGGCCATGCGCACTCGGGCCAGAGCTATGGCGTGACGAGTAGGCGTGCGTACTTGACGGGCCCAGTCTCGTATCTCGTGAGGGGTGGGCAAAGCCATGGTGATCACAATTTAGGTTCGAGGGGCACCCCAGGTCTGAAATCTCAGCAGTGCCTCCAAATGTCACCCTGCTTCCTATCACTAGCAAGCTGTTACTATGTGCTGTGTTACCTGCTGGCTCACAGGGCCTAAGCCTCCGCCACGGAGAGCCTGGGGTGCGTGCAATATATATGTCAGGTGCAGCGCCTCCACTTGCGACAGATCCCGCCAAAGGGGGAGTTAGTCTTTGCAGGACGTATATACAAGAATTACCCTTACACAACAAAGTTCTAAAACCAATCTCTTTTACTAATAGGTCAAACTCACGATACATTACACTGGCGACACACTTTATTCGAGCTCGGCTAGTCCCACGAATTCGGGTATACCCGGGTGTATTGAGGTTTGTGACTGTTTTCTGCCCGAGTGCATTGCGTTATTTTCCAGGCAGGGATTGAAGCATTTTATTCCCGCTGGCTGCAATACTGCACAGTATATATATATATATACTGCATAACAATTCATGAATTTATGCCATCTGGTAGACACGCGAAGCATTGCAGCCTATTAAATCCTAATCATTATCATTTAACAGATCAGCCGCCCGTCAGCCAGGCATGAACCCAGGCTGGGAAGGCAAACGCAACGGGGCTTGTCAGAGGTGAGGAGCGGCGCATTCCAGGTATCTGCCAGGTACATACTGGGTATTTGCTCGAATAAAGTGTGTCGGTGCAGTTACATGCCACAGGATTAATTTGTCTCAGAATAGAGAAAGGACCCAGAAACCTGGGAGATAATTTAGGGGTTGGAACCTTCAGTTTGATGTTTTTAGAAGAAAGCCAGACCTTATCTCCAGGTACGAACTTATGACCCTCCTGACGAAGCCTATCCGCTTGTCTCTTCTGTCTTAACACGGACTCCTGTAAAGCTGTTTGAATCCTCCTCCATGACCCCTGTAAGGTGGATACCCTATCATCTGCTCCATGGACTCCGGACCTGGAAGAATGCATGGGAAGGCGGGTGGGATGAAATCCATAGTTCACAAAAAATTTGGATTCTTGAGTGGACTCTTTCTTGAGAGAGTTAATCGCAAATTCTGCCCAAGGAAGTAAATCTGCCAAATTATCTTGAGAATCAGAAGAGAAACAACGCAAATACTGTTCAAGGGATTGGTTCATGCGTTCAGTCTGCCCATTAGTTTGGGGGTGATAGCCTGAGGAAAAAAGAAGGGTAATGCCCAACCTCTGGGAAAATGCACGTCAGAACTTTGAAACAAATTGAGTACCACGATCCGAGACAATGGACCACGGAACGCTACGAATACGAAAAATTTCTTTTACAAAAATATCAGCCAAAGTACTAGAATTGGGTAGACCCTTGAGGGGAACAAAATGAGCTTGCTTGGAGAATCTGTCGACAATTACTAGAATAGTAGTCATACCATTAGACGGGGGAAGATCCACAATGAAGTCCATGGCAATGTGACTCCAAGGGCGGTCTGGGACCGGGAGGGGTTGTAGAAGACCAGAAGGCTTTTGACGGACCGATTTATTTTGTGCGCAGACAGGGCAAGAGGAGGTGAAAGCTCTAATGTCCTTTATCATCTTGGGCCACCAGAAGGTTCGCCGAATCAGATCTTAAACCCGGGATGGCCGGCAGATCTGGAGGAGTGACCCATTCAAGAATTTTGAGATGGAAACGTGGGGCTGTGTAAAGATGACCATCAGGGACATCTAGCCCTTCGGGGACCTGTGTTTCAGATTCCAGGATTTTATCGAAAATGTCAAAGGAGGCGGCAGAGATAAACAATTGGGGGGACAAAATACTCTCCGGGACTTCCTGAGACTTCTCCTCAGTGATAAACTGACAGGACAATGCATCCGCTTTGATATTCTTTGTCCCCGGAATATAAGAGATGATGAAGTTAAACCTTGAGAAGAACAACGCCCAACGAGCTTGACGGGGCCCAAGACGACGAGCACCTTCAATGTAAGAAAGATTTTTGAGGTCCGTCAGGATCAGAATGGGTTCCTTGGTTCCTTCCAGAAGATGTCTCCATTCTTGTATTGCCATCTTGATCACCAACAACTCCCTATTCCCCACGTCATAATTTCTTTCTGCAGAATAATTTTTTTTAGAAAAAAAGCCACAGGGGTGTAGTTTGTCTTCGGGGGTGATCCTTTGAGAGAGGACCGCACCGGCTCCCACGTCGGAGGCGTCAACATCCAAGGTAAAGGGGAGGGTGGGGTCGGGATGTCGCAGAATGGGGGCTGAGACAAAGGCTCTTTTAAGAGATTCAAAGGCACGGCTGGCCTCCAATGGCCAAGAGGAGGGATCGGCCCCATTTTGGTAAGGGCCGTAATAGGTGCTACCAAGGTAGAAAAAACAGCAATAAATTTCCCATAATAATTTACAAAACCAAGGAAACGCTTTTAAACAGTTAGGTTGTTGCCATTCGAGTACGGAATTGAGCTTCTCCGGATCCATGGTGAACCCCTGATCCGAGACAATGTATCCCAGGAAGGTAGTTGAGAATTGATGAAAGACACACTTCTCATCTTGGCGTAGAGCTTGTTGGCCCATAAACGAGAGAGCACCATCTTGGTATGGAGAATGTGTTCCTCAAGGGCTTTGGAAAAAATGAGGATATCATCCAAGTAGATAATCACAAAAGAATTTAATAGATCACGAAAAACCTCATTCATAAAGTCTTGGAAGACTGCAGGGGCATTGCACAACCCAAACGGCATCACCAGGTAATCATAGTGGCCATTGCGTGTGTTGAACGCGGTCTTCTACTCGTCGCCACTGCGGATGCGAATCAGGTTATATGCCCCCCGTAGATCAAGTTTAGAGAAAATCGTTGCGCCTTGCAACCTGTCGAAGAGCTCCGGGATAAAAGGCAAAGGGTAGCGATTCTTGATGATAATCTTATTTATGCCACGGAAATCGATGCACGGGCGAAGTGTCCCATCTTTCTTTTTTACAAAAAAGAATCCTGCTCCAGCGGGAGAAGTGGATTTCCGGATAAAGCCTTTTTGAAGGTTTTCTGTGATATACTCGGACATGGCCTCCGTCTCAGGCAAGGACAATGGATACGACCTGGCTTTTGGAAAAGGAGCACACGGAATTAAATCAATCGGGCAGTTGAAAAGGCAATGAGGGGGAAGCTCCTCAGATTTGGTCTTACAGAAGACATCCAGGAAATCCGAATAGACGTCCGGTAGGATAGTGTCTTGCGGGGGAACAGTTTCCAAGACGTCCAATACCGCAGCGGACAGTGGAGGCAATTCCACATGGGGAGATCTCCATTGAACGGGGAACTCGGCAGTCCAATCGATGATGGGATTGTGGAGTTGTAGCCATGGCAAGCCCAGGATGATTTGGACTGAAGGGGAATGAATGACATCAAAAGAAATGAGTTCCAAATGTCCATCATTCATAGAAAGCTCAATGGGAAGTGTCTCCAAGGAAATAAAAGCTGGCTGCAAGGGCCGACCTTCGATAGCCTCCAAACCGACCGGAAAGGCCTTCTCCCGGAGAGGAATGTTGTACTGGGTAGCAAAAGCATGATTCATGAAATTCCCTCCGGATCCGGAATCGAAGAAGGCCAGAGCGGGGGTTTGAACGCTGGCATACTTAAGGAGGACAGGCAGTAAGATGCGTTTGGGAAGACCCTGTGCGGGAGAGGGAAAAGAAGAGATGGTACCCAGTGAGATCCCCTCATACCTCACTGGGCGTTGGCGTTTCCTGGCCTCAAGGGACAACGCGGCAGGATGTGCCCACAATAGAAGCACAGCCCCTCGTTCCTCCGACGTAGTCGCTACATAGAAGAAAGTTTATGACTGCCCAGTTGCATGGGTTCCGAAGCATCCAATGCTGGTAGAACAAGAGCAGGAGACCTGTAAGTAGAAGTCATAGAAACAGAAGTACGAGGACGTTGACGTTCAGCCCGCCTCTCCAGTAGTCGTTGATCAACCCTGATGCACAAAGCAATTAAGGCCTCCAATGAGGAAGGCCTTTCACGAGCCGCCATCTCGTCCTTTAAGGATTCCGAAAGACCCTGCCAAAAAGCCGCGGAAAGTGCCCCATCGTTCCAATCAGTCTCAGCCGCAATAGTCCAGAACTCCAGAGCGTAACATGCCACCGATCTCCGACCCTGTGAAATGTGGACAAGTAGGAAGCAGCCATATCACCACGTCCAGGGGTATCAAAGACTAAACGAAATTCGCTCTTAAAGTTAGAGTAGCTATAAGTGAGTTCAGGTTTTAGCTCCCAGATTGGTGAAGCCCAGGCCAGGGCGTCCCCGGTGAGAAGGGAAAATACATAAGCTACCTTGGTACGATCCGTGGGGAAGCGAGAAGGTGACAGTTCGAATTGGATTTCGCACTGGTTTAGAAACCCAAGGCATGCAAGCGGGTTTCCCGCGTATTTACTGGGCGTAGGGATATGCAACTCCGAAGACATTGTTCCTTCACGGGGGACAGTGGGAGAGATAACGGAACTGGAGACATTAACCTGGGGAATCTGAACGGATCAGGTAGCCACCTGTTGATTAAGAGCGGTGACCTGGTTGTCCAAGAAGGTAAAGTGTTTGGAGATGGTAGTTAGGGTATCTTCCACCTCAGGGGGGTCTGTGTCTGATGGGCTCTGCATAATGTAACGCTCGGCCTGCCCACAAGCCAGACGAGACCCCGGGAGTGAGGTTGAAAGGAGTAATACCACACACCTAACAGCAAACGGGGGCACGGCCGGAGTGTGGTATTAGCGTAGCTGGTCCTGATAACAAAAATAGACAAAGTTCAGTACTTGCCAACTCCGGTGTTGAATGGTAAAGTCCGTAAGACAGTGGTCAGGTGTAGAGAGGGCAGCGTGGTAGAGTGTCCGTAAGCCTGGGTCATGGAGTGGAGAGAGCAGCGTAGTAGGGGTCCGTAAGCCGTGTCCAAAGGATATTGAAGTCAGCGAGGTAGAGTGTCCAAAGCCAAGTCCAAGGGTACCAGAGAGCAGCGTGGTCGAGTCCAAAGCCAAGGGTAAATTTCCAGGGAGCTCAGCAGAATATCCAGGGACAGGAACAGGGAACTGAAAGACAAGATAGCCAGGCACAAGCAGAAAGCACAAAGGTACAGAAGCTATGCAGAGCAAGGAGGTAATGGTGAGGGGAGACTAAATAGTGGGCCGGGACCTATCAGAGGAAGGGGAGGAGTAGAGGAGCGGACCGGGGAAGATCCTGATAGGAGAGAAGGGCCTGGGGAACGGCCATTGACTGCTAATGTATTAATCTCTGCCCCTTTAGGGTAAAGATAAATACAGTGACAGGCAATGCATTTTTTGGCAAATGCTTGTTTTCAATTGATTGTTATTTTTTCTATTTCTGTTTATTGTTTTCACTAAATTGTTTGGTATTCGGATGGCTTGTTTTTAGTACATTTTATGATTGGTTAGCAGTTTTATGTATTTAATTGGTTTGTTGGTTAGCTGTATAATTTCTTTAATTGATTTGTTTGCCAGTGGTTTTATTTCTTTAATTGATTTTTTGGCTAGTTGTTTTATTTCTTTAATTGATTTGTTGGATATGTCTTTATTTCATTGTATTCTTATGTTTTGGAACAATATACTTTTAATTATTTTGCTGTTTTGGTGATAGATTAATTTTATTGATATGTACTTTAGGCTTTTTAGTTATTTTATTGTTGGGGTGTTTAGGTGCTTGTGTATTTCTTTTATTATTGTGTATTTTTGCCCTTAATGATTTTTATTAGGTTGACCATTGACTGCTATAGTGGCTTATCATATTACTGTATATGGGCCTAATGTACCACTGTGCCAATCAATGGGCAGAGAGTGGGTATAGTGGGTCTGGGGTGGATGGTTAGGCCTCCCGGGTGGGTAGTGGGGGACAGGGGTTAGGGGCCATTAGATTGTATTGTTATTGTACTCTTGCTGGCATCGGAGGACATGGTCCTGGAGTATGGTGATGAGGACGCCTTCATCATGACAGTGGTAAGTAGAAGTTTTATTTACTTTATTTATGCTGGCTCGCTAATGTTTGATTTTGAATGGGCAAATTAGCTATTATCCATATCTGGATAATAGTAATTTTGCCCATTACTGTACTGTATGTGTTGTTGAGGGTAGAGGAGGTGGGTAGTATGGTGGTTGTGTTTTTGAATGTTTATTGTGGGTAGCGAGGATGGCGAAGTTGGCATTTTGCCCTTGGTGGTGATTATACCTACCGGGTGAGTAGCGGGAGGGGTTAACCCCTTCATTACTTAAGGTAATGAAGGGTTAACTCCACTTGCAAAAGCAAGGCCTAAACACCCACCAGGGTCCAAATACCACCTTCGCCCACCCCGCTACCACAATAAACATGGCATGGGTAGTTAACCCCTTCATTGCCTTATTAGTTAGCCTCTAAGGTAATGAAGTTGCCAGTAAATGCGTTTTTCATGCATCTGATGCATGCCGGGGGCCTCCAGTGCTGGTATTAATGTGTATCAGCTCCAGAGACACCCGGTATCAATCCAATGCAGAAAAACTGCATTTTTTTCCTCTATGTCCCTCTCTCGCCGCCGCCTCTGAAGCTTCTCACCAGCTTAATGCCAACTTTTTCTAGCGAGAGGAATTTGGGAGAAACACCATTCTAGAGATGCTATTAGCCACAATCAACTAATCCAGGCTATTAGAATTGCACGAGTTTCAAACCTGCTGTTAAGTGGCTTATCGCGGCTCACTTGGCGATGTGTTTTGGATGGCAGCAACAAATGGCGATTCGGCCCACTTATTGAGGCTTTCTGAATCACTGTAGGCATTTTTGGCTGATAACAGCTAAAAAGCCTCGATAGGTGGGTTATGAAGACTACTCGCATACTGTATGCCCCACAGTGTCTGTTGGTTTCGCATATAATTAGCTTTGTGGATATGCGTTAACCTCAGGGGAAGAAACGTTCATTGGAGTTTTAGATAACATCACATTATGAGCCCTGAGTTAAGAAAGCTTCGTGGATCTGGCCCAAAATACTGTAGGCTAATACTGCTTAGTAAATCTGACCTAAGTATAAGAAACTCAAGCTGGTTAAAACAGCGCAGTGATACTCAGAATTGCTTTGCGTTTAAGCCTTGTAATTTTTACGGACTAGAAGATGCTTACCAAAGTTTCCCTGCTGAAAGTTGGTGCAATAACGGGCAGAACATTGCTGCAGATTTATCAGAGGAAAAGAACAACTTATTAGACCAATGTCTAATTCTACTTTGTGAACAGTATTGCCTATTTTTGTTAAGTAGAGAGACTTTGGGGGTTATTGGTTGAACTGTGATTGTGCTCCTTGAGGCACTATCGCACGGAAACACCTATTGCCGCAAGTCGCAGTTTTTGAGCAATAATGCACAATTGGCATTATCGTAGTTTCATTAATAGCCCCATTTGAACCAGGACTCAATATAATTCTCAGATATGCAATAAAATACTTTTAAGATGTTAAGCTCGTTCAGTGGTAAAGTGCTTGCTTTCTGCTTGATGTTTACAGTCAAATGCATTTTGTAACAACAGTGAAATGTGTGTAAGTAGGAGAAATGTGAATATGATATTAATATAAGTGTCGCCCCTGTAAGAATGAGTGGGCTACCAATCCTTCTCCTACTGGAGTAAGCCCTGATAAGGGCAGGCGCCAGTAGTAATCATGGGTTTTCCACCCCCCAGCAAGCCCTGCCTTGCTTGATAGAGGTAGGCCCCTGACTCTGTGGCAGGCCTGAGACAGAGGGGAGGTCCTGCTGACATCATAATGGGCAGGGCTGTATCTATTTAGTGGGCTGCTCCTGTGTGTGTCTGAGTTCAGTCTGAGAGTTCTGCCTGGGAGCAGGAGAGAGTCTGGAAGTCTGTTGGAGAGTTCAGTTCTGTGACAGTGTTGCAGTGGAGAGAAAGATGTGACAGTCTGGAGAGTGGAGGCTGTTGGAGTTGTGAGAGTGGAGAGTGCTGGAAACAGGAGAAAAGACAGCCATACAGATTAGAGCTGATAGCACTGTAGTGCGTGGACCAATGCCCCTCACCCTGCTGAGGGGGTGAGGGGGGAGATCTACCCTCTACCCTCACCCAGAGAGTATATCCTGGAGGTGGGGGTTGGGGTATTGAAGCCCCTAACCAGCCCATCCTGCTAGGGTACAGCCTGGAGGAGAGGAGAGGAGGAAAGGCCTGTACACATCTGGAGTGCACTGCTGTATATGAACTGCTGTGTGCCGCTGTGCATGAAGTGTTGCTGTATCATTGTGCAAGGACAATAAAGAGTGCTGCTATTTTATACTAAAAAGACTGTGTGGAGTTTAAGATCACTCGCCCTGGGAACAGGGCTTCTTCTAGGAGGTCTCAGGAGACTCAGGCCCTCCTGTTCCAAGCAGGTATGCACCACGATAATACATGTAGCCAGCCCTCAATACACCTTAGAGGCACGATCTGTGTCTGGGGGGGGGGGGGGGCATGGGCTACATAAGCATAAAACTGCTTCCTGTATCACTTGTTATTGCAAGTGGAGTAAAGAAAAAGTACTTTAATTTAGATTATTGTTACAAAGAAAAAAAATCCTAATTTCATAATTCATTTTATAAAATAAGATTCAGTATAATTTTCATTACTATGCTCATGTATATCAATCAAGACTTAAACATATATTTTGAAGTGTATGATTAGATAACGGTTGCTTACAAGAGGTGTTTCCAGAGCAAGAAAACTCACAGATAAGCAAAAACAAATGAATTCTTAATACAATAGGAGAACGCATGGCTGAATTTCCCTTTTAAGAATTGAGCAAATCAGTAAAACAGAGGGAAAGTATTGCATGGACTCATTAAACAGACAATGAACTGCTAATGAACACAGCCTACGGTTTCTTCTAAGGCATACAGTAATAATGTAGCAGATGATTGTCTCACAGGCTGAAGGTTTCCAGCACTCTGGGCCACAAGCTAGTTTTTAATTCTGATGGTGACACTTGTTACATGCCCGCAAGAGCTTCAGATGATAAATCATAACGCTACAATGCATGTTTCATCAGGAACATATAACCACAAACACAATGCCATCCCTATTCATCCGGCTATAGCACATGCATCTCCAGCTTTAATGTAGGTTCCAATGCTGTAACCTCTCCTCTTTAAAATGATGGAGGAACAAAAGTGGTCACAGCCCATGGAATGCTACAACACACACATCCTTAGGTATTGATAGAGGAACAATCTTCCACTGACCAATGTGTGTCTGAGGACACTGGGGATCAGAGAGACTCAGGAAGGAAATCAGGGGGAAAGTATTAAACAGAGCAGAGTCAAAAACAGTCCAGGGTCATTCACAGGTTTATGAAGCAAGGTAACATGACGGGTTAAGGCAAAGCAAAATCCAGTACAGATCCGAGGTCATACACAGTACAGGAGGCAAGGTAATTGAGGGATTAAGCAAGGCAAAGTCCAGAGCAGATCTGAGGTCATACACAGTATAGCAAGCAAAGATACTTAGCTTGCAGGAGACAGGAACAGAAACGTGAACTGAAGTGAGAACCACAGTTGCAACGCAAGGAGCATTATACTTCCTGATCGTTAAATAGGGCTAACCGGGAAGTGGGAGGGTCCGATGTTGCAATGCGTCTGGGAGTTGAAGTTTTCTCCTTTGTCTTAAACCTGGTGTACACTTACAATACTGCAGCCAAAAAAACTCCAGAGAGGGCAGGTTTTTTTTTAACACTGGGTAGTCAGGCTAATCACTGACGAACAGGTCTGACAGTACTTACCCTGTTTGGGGTGACTCCCAACGGGCTAGGACAAGGGCCATAGGGAAAATGAAAATTAAATTGTTTTATTAGTCAGGATGAGTGGATGGCACTGGCCAGTTCATATGATCACTTCTTTGGGCCACAGCTCTTCCAATCCACTAGATAGAGCAGACCACATCCTTGTCTCTTGGGAGTCATAGATGCACGAACCTCATACACCTGTTGTCTCTTTACTGGGGTGGGTCTAACGAGCAAACAAGTAGAGAACGGGTTTGGTCTAGTTTGTTTAAGGAAGGCCTGAAGGAACACTGGATTCACTCGCCAATGGGCATGTAATTTCAGCCGGACAGCCACTGGGTTGATTACCTTTTCTATCAAAAAAGGTCCCACGAATCAAGCTGCCAGTTTAGCTGGGCATCCCTGCAACGGTAAGTCTTTGGTAGACAACCATACTGAGTCTCCTACATTAAATGAAGCGGCGGCATTTCATGCCGATCAGAAAATTAATTTTGATATTGTTTGGCTTTCTGAAATATTTGAGGAATCTGGTTATGTATGTTTCGTAGCTCTGTCATAAGTGTAACCATTGGTACTGGGTTATAGAAACAATGACCTGGAAAAAATTTGAGGATGAAAGTCGTTGCAAGCTCTAAGAACATTTGGGATGACAGAGACCCAGGAAGGAAAATCAGGGGAAAAGTATTAGACGGAGCCAAGTCAAAAGCAATCCAGGGTCATTCACAGGTTTATCAAGCAAGGTAACATGAAGGGTTTAGACAAAGCAAAGTTCAGTACAGATTTGAGAACATAAATAGTAAAGCAGGCAAGAATACTTAGCTGGGAAAAGACAAGAACAGAGACATGAACTGCAGTGAGAAAGAAAGTAACTACGCAAGGAGGATAGTGAAAGTGAACAAATACAAGTGCACAACTAAATTCAGACCCTAAAGTGATGAAACCAATCTTGGTGATATTAACCCACTTATACCATTAGTGTTAATACACATACAAATTAAAAGAAATACATAAACGTGTAATGTGTCGTAGGGTGTCTGCAGCTAAAGGTTAGTTGAGGGTGGCTCAGCACCCTCAATGCACTAGAGAAACAACAAAATAACACAGCGCAAAGACGAAATAGTGAAGTATATCAGGAATATGTTAATAAAGTATAAAAGGTAAGTATTCTGCGTACATCAACATGGAGAATAAATCACATTGTATGGTTTAAACACAAAATTTACCACACGCCACACTCGAAACGTGCAAGCAGGATTGGATTACACCATTGGATCTCCTAGGCTGCTCCGGATGCTGTTTAGTCTCCTTGCGACCGTTGGCTCACCGTTCGATCTCACGGTCCCACAGAATGCAGCTCAATAAGATGTAAATGTCCGTTTCCAGCTGATGGTATACCATTAGGACTGAGACGCACTCTCATTCCCCTAGTCGCTCTTCGCCTTCTTTTTTAGATCTAGTCAAGGAGAGATTAGCACCCCAATTAGAGAAGAGAGAGAAAACAAAGAAAATCACCCAAGAAACTCCAAAGGGCAAAAAGAACAAAAGAGCATTGTCCGACGAGGAAGCAGAGGGTGTACCAGTGTTAAAGCGCAGAGAGAGCGAGAGAGACGGGTCACCCCCCTAAATAAGGGGATTTTCAATTTATCATCAGTAACCCTAACCAAAGATCAACTTAATTTGTTGGGTAAGGGTTTGACTTTCTCAAAATCATGTGGGCCAAATTCCTTCCAACTATTTAAGGATCGACACAAATTTACAAGAAACATGACACTCAAAAGGCATTTCCTTAAGTGTGATGCAGAATCGATACCTAGTACAGGGGAAGTCGAAGATTCAACTATATCTGTTACCAACATTAGTTCTGAACCAACTATACAACATACACCATTCAAGGCCCAATCTAAATTCTACCCGGCACAATCGAAAGGCCACCATATCGACACATTTTTTAATATGGTGAACAATGATTTCACCATGTTAACACGATAATTCAAAATAGGAGATATTAGACAAAATCTAAATGCAAAAGAAAATTTAGCGTTGAAAACTGTTAAAGAGAATCACGATCTAATTATACGACAGGCAGATATGGGTGAGGCGTGGTAGTGCAGAACCGAGGTGATTATGAGAGGGAAGCACATCGGTTACTAAATGATACGTCTTTCTATCAGAAGATCAAAAAAGATCCCACCAATGAGTTTCTAAGTACTCTTAAAGCATTTTTAGATGAAGCTGTGTCTGCGTCAATAATTACATCTACTGAGTTTACATTTCTATATTCAGAGTTCCCTAGAATACCATTATTTTATCATCTACCAAAGATGCACAAGGCCGTAATAGATCCCCCAGGAAGACCGATTGTATCAGGGATTAAGTCCCTGACTGCAAATTTATCCCAGTTTTTAGACTTTTTTCTCCAGCCATATGTAGGGGGGTTACGCTCCTACCTTAAGGACTCCACAGCTGTACTGACATTATTCAAGGATTTTGAGTGGAAGAATAGCTATAGATAGCTAACATGCGATATTCAAGCATTGTATACCAACATACCCCTTCAGAAGGGTTTGGAGGCTGTCCACTCTTTCTTTGAAAAAGATCCAATGTTACACCCACTGAATAGAGAGTTTATTCTCCAGTCCATCAAGTACATACTGGGACATAATTATTTTATGTTCCTCTCAGACTTCTACGTACAGGTTGCGGAACGGCAATGGGAACACGCTTTGCCTCTAGTTTTGCAAACCTGTATGTGGGGGAATGGGAGGAGCATTACATCTGGCCAGCAAATCCATTTAGTACAAATATTATTATTTGGAGGCACTACATAGATGATATTCTGTGTGTGTGGGATGGGGACATTGAGTCTGTTGAACAGTTCATGTCTTATCTGAATCTCAATAGTTTCAATTTGAGTTTCACCCACAGCACGAATATGCTATCTGTGGATTTTTTGGATTTGAGATTAACAGCATCTTCGAGTGGCACTATTGAGACCGAGATTTTCTTTAAGGAGGTGGACATGAACAACCTTTCGATGGCCACTAGTAACCACAAAAAATCGTGGATACAGAACATTCCGGGAGGCCAATTTATGCGTCTGAGGCGTAATTGCAGCAATTTAGAGGTCTTTGACAACAGGCTGAGAAACTATTACTGAGGTTTATTGAAAGAGATTATCCTTTTGAGAGGCTAACAAAGGAACTCAATAGGGTAAGATGTATGGATCGTGACGATATGCTTACTCCTAGTATTCGCAGTAAGAGCAGAAATGATATTGATAAAATTAATGTGGCCTTTATTACAGACTACAATTCATTGTATGGAAGCATTAAGAAAATTGTGTCAAAACATTGGGGGATACTTTGCAATTACCCCATTTTGAGGGACCACTTGGTCAACTCACCAAGGTTCATCTACAGGAGAGCAAAAAATCTAAAAAGTGCTTTGGCACCAAGTGATATTGGTCAAGCGGTATGTACTCCCTTTACAAAAGGATGGCTGGTGATAAACCTTTGGACAATCATACATGTGGCAAATGCTCTGTATGCAAGTATTTGCATCCGGACAAAAAACACATCACATCTAAAATATCTAAGGAAGTCTTTAATATTAAAGGCTTCATTCTCTGTACTTCCATTTTTATTGTATATCTCCTAGAATGCCCCTGCGGGCATCTATATGTCGGTAGAACCAAGCATGCGCTTAAAGTACGCATACAGGAACATATAAGAAATATTGAAAATGGTATGGATAAACATAGTGTATCTCGACATTTCATGCTATTTCATAACAAAGATCCATCAGGCATCACATTTAAGGGAATCCAACATGTTCCTTGTGATCGGAGGGGAGGTGATAGGGTTAAATCTCTATCAGCTTTAGGCTGCGTCCATAGGACTGCAGCCGTGTGGAGGTGCGCGGAGGCTGAGGGAAAGCGGGTGCTTTCCCTGGCCTTGGTCCACGCACCATCCGGGGGCGTGTCGGCGGGGGGGGGGGCTGTGACGTCACGGAGCTGGTTCGCCTTCATTGGGTGAACCGCTCACGTGACCGGCCCTGTGCTCCCGTGAGCACGAAAATCTATCTTTTGAAAAAGACCTACAATTCCGCATGCTTGCGGAAGCGTGCGCGAGCCCCTGCTAAAGCCGCTCTCATTGCAGCTGCAGGGGCTCACTGAGAAGCATCTGCACGCTTCAGCATGGGTCAGTGCCTAAGCACTGCCTAAGCACTGACCCTGGACGCAGCCTTAGAGACATTTTGGATCCATAAATTGGACACTATGTCACCAAGAGGGCTCAACGAGGATATTGATGTGTGGGCCCTTTATTGAGCGGGTTTGTTTCCTCCATGTGTTCGAGTTTCCCCATTGATATGATTTTATTGATTATGGTATTGAATGTATGTATATATATATATATACACTTTTTACTAATAGCTGTTTCCTTTATTTACAGCATCGAGTTGTTGTTATTTTATATAGTAAATATTCTGTATTTTGCATTATGTGATATTTAGAAGAGTTTTTAATAAAATAGGGTGTGTTTTTTATGGTAATTAGACAAAAGTTCGAAGTTCTTGACTGCCTACCCGATTGGTTAATGAGGTTGTAAGGGCTGACCAATGAGAGAGACCGGACGTGTATTTAGTGCCTTTGGGAACTAATATTTAAATTATCCCTGATGAAGTAGCGTCATAGCTACGAAACGCGTAGGATTATCTATTGCCAATAGTCACCCTTCGACTAAGTTGCCTCTTAGTCGATATCCCAAGTTTATTCTGATATCCCTGCCAGGACAACCAGTGAGTCACTTCCCTTCACGTGACCCTGTGCGGGTCTTCGGTTTCCTGTCAGTAGAGTCACGGTGGATCGTGACCACTTCCTGTCAGCAAGACTTCTCCCTGCGGACTAAATACAATCACCCTGAGTGCGTTTACATATTGCGGCATTTTAAAAGACAAAGACTCTATATGCCTGGTAAATATACCATCAGCTGGAAACGGACATTTAAATCTTATTGAGCTGCATTCTGTGGGATCGAACGGTCTTTTTTGATCTTCTGATAGAAAGACGTATCATTTAGTAACCGATGTGCTTCCCTGTCATAATCACCTCGGTTCTGCACTACCACGCCTCCACCCATATCTGCCTGTCGTATAATTAGATCGTGATTCTCTTTAAGAGTTTTCAACGCTAAATTTTCTTTTGCATTTAGATTTTGTCTAATATCCCCTATTTTGAATTATCGTGTTAACATGGTGAAATCATTGTTCACCATATTAAAAAATGTGTCGATATGGTGGCCTTTCGATTGTGCCGGGTAGAATTTAGATTGGGCCTTGAATGGTGTATGTTGTATAGTTGGTTCAGAACTAATGTTGGTAACAGATATAGTTGAATCTTCGACTTCCCCTGTACTAGGTATCGATTCTGCATCACACTTAAGGAAATGCCTTTTGAGTGTCATGTTTCTTGTAAATTTGTGTCGATCCTTAAATAGTTGGAAGGAATTTGGCCCACATGATTTTGAGAAAGTCAAACCCTTACCCAACACATTAAGTTGATCTTTGGTTAGGGTTACTGATGATAAATTGAAAATCCCCTTATTTAGGGGGGTGACCCGTCTCTCTCGCTCTCTCTGCGCTTTAACACTGGTACACCCTCTGCTTCCTCGTCGGACAATGCTCTTTTGTTCTTTTTGCCCTTTGGAGTTTCTTGGGTGATTTTCTTTGTTTTCTCTCTCTTCTCTAATTGGGGTGCTAATCTCTCCTTGACTAGATCTAAAAAAGAAGGCGAAGAGCGACTAGGGGAATGAGAGTGCGTCTCAGTCCTAATGGTATACCATCAGCTGGAAACGGACATTTACATCTTATTGAGCTGCATTCTGTGGGACCGTGAGATCGAACGGTGAGCCAACGGTCGCAAGGAGGCTAAACAGCATCCGGAGCAGCCTGGTAGATCCAATGGTGTAATCCAATCCTGCTTGCAAGTTTCGAGTGTGGCGTGTGGTAAATTTTGTGTTTAAACCATACAATGTGATTTATTCTCCATGGTGATGTACGCAGAATACTTACCTTTTATACTTTATTAATATATTCCTGATATACTTCACTATTGCTTCTTTGCGCAAGGAGGATAGGACTTCCTGATCTTTACATAAAATTGACAAGGAAGTGGGAGGGTCCTGAGTTGCAATGCCTCTGGGACTTGTAGTTTTTTGCTTCGTCGTAGACCTGGTGGACACTTCCAATACTGCAGCCAGAACAAACTCCCACAGAGAACAGGTTTTCTTAACACTGCATATCCAGGCTAATCGCTGACGCACAGGTCTGACATTGTGCACTTTGATGTTAACTAAAAGCAATCATTTTAAATAAATGGGACAACTTCCTACAAGAAATGTTAATGAAGAAGATAATGAGTCAGAAACACAAACAAAGACATTTTGGTACAGTTTGTCAAGAGATTCTCTTTAAAAATGTCAATGGGCTATCAATGGAACTGGGAAGCAATTACCATCTACTGTATGTTTAGTCCTGTACTGAACTATAATTATGAACATGCTGTGTTTGCTGAAGTACAATGCCATGCATGGTTTTGCTGAGCTGTAGTAGCATGGTGTTTTGTCTTTACAGTACAGTGAAACAGCTCATTCTAAATAAAGTAGTACATTAAAATATATCACTATTATTTTTATTAATTGATGTTCAATAAGAGTTAGACTGGCTGATGTATATTGTCTACAAATTATAATTGTAGGTTTTTCTTCACTTGACATTAGATACAGCACTGCACAAAGAATTGTTGGAGTTGTTGTGTCATCTCTTGGAACAATCTGTTTTTGGTTCTAAAAGTACATAGGGCATTGTTAACTTGCCTAATTGGTTGCCAGAAGAAAACACTGGGATTTGAATAGAATTACCTGTGTCATGTATTTATCATTGCTTTTAATCTATCTTTATGTGATTTTTTTTAACACCAGTTTTGTACAAAAGATAGTTTTCTAAATACTCAGAATTCCTTTATTTGCAACAAATCACACTCAACAAACGTATTATCTCTGAGGAAAGATAGTTTATTGTGGTATACTTTTAGTTTATTGTGCTAAGCACATTCATCTATAATTGAAGCTTGTGTTGACTATAACATTTTGACTACCATGGATAATTAATGCACATGATTTAGCCATTGAAAAAATGCTCTGTGTTTTGTGTGAAATGTGCCAGGCTGGGATCTTTTTTTCAGGAGTCACTGTTAATGCTATCTTTAAAAATAATGTTGAAATAAACGTTCTTGCTTATTGATGAAGCTGCCTTAGGAGGAATCACTTCTCTATGGACTGTTGGGCTACACTGGAATATGTTTTATCTTTTTGTCTACAGCAATAAAGTGTTTGTGACCGTGTGCTGTTTTTTTAAAGGAGCGGTAACTTTTCTTAGGCAAAGTATTTTATATGAACAAGTTGAGATAAGGATGCGTTGCTCAGTTTGTGTGTTGTTTTGGTGATCTGGATGGGCAAACATTTTGAAATGTTTTAAGATTGGTATTTATCGAAGTACAAATACATGCAAAATATGTTCTTATTGAATATGCTAAGATAAAGTTTACCAGCTCTGGTTCAGATTTGAATCCCATTCACTTGAAAGGAGATAAACGCTTCTCCAGCATGGGATAGAAGGCTTCATGGCATATTGAATATGGACATACAGCAGGTATCTTCACTAAAAGTAAATGGAAGTCTGTACTTTAGAAATGCTGTGTTGACAAAGCCTTTACAGGCAGTCCTCGTTTTACAACGCTTCGCTTTACAACGCTTCGCTTTACAATGAATGGCTTATCCAACGCTATGCAATGCATACCTATGTTCATTTTTACAACGCCAAAACGGCTTATCCAACGCTCTTACAACGCTTTGCAAAGTTGTTTATGTGTATATAATATATATTATATAATATTATATTATACTATATAATATATTATATTATTATATTTTATGTTATATTATATATATAATACAGTATATACACTATATAATTTATGTGTGTGCTGCATAAAATATTTGGTGTATTTTAGTGTTAAAAATGCCTTCAGGAACGGAACCTTTCATTTAAACAGTGTTCTTATGGGAAAACGTGTTTCGCTTTAAGATGTTTCGCTATCCAACGCCATTTTGAGTAACGCATTGTGTCGGATAACCGAGGACTGCCTGTATTTTACATTTACTTATAATTGCAATACAAGGTAGAGCTGTCATAATGAATTTACTTCCTCTTAAGGAATACAAAAGCTAAAAAAAACAATTTTCTTAATTGAATGTATTTTTGAGTTGGTATGGAGTTGTAACCAGGTCCCCTCTGCCCCGCGACCCCCCCTCGTTACCTTCGCTGCCGGGGGGGGGGGGGGTCACTCGATAGACCGCCGGCACTTCTGGAGGGTGGGGGCCATGCAGGGAGCGCTTCGGCGTTCCGGAGGTTCCCGGCGGCCCCCGTGCAAGGCGCCGCCATCTTGATTGAGGTTGCGCATGCCCAGTGAGAGCTTGGGTGGCCGGACCAGTTGCGCATGCGTGAGCACAAGCGCGCGAACCCTAGCATACCAAGGAAGGCTCTTGAACGGGACTACGAGTCCCATGAGCCTTAGGGGACCCCATGTGACGCCAGGGAGCCAATAGGGCTACAGGAGCTCCCTGCTTGCAGGGAATAGATACATTTCGCGGGCTATGCGTAAGCCAGTTTGAGCAGGGAGCTGGGTGAGTAGGGTGCAGGGGAGCAGTAGCCCCTTGCACTACGCCAGTTAACCCCATAAGCTCCAGATACAGTTACCCTTGCCCCCAGTTTGTGGTTGCTTCGGGGACAGGCCTTAAGGAAGGAGATCTGCCCCTTTAGCTATTTGGTTGCTCTACAGATACACTTTGTGGCGCGCAGCCTGATTCCTTGGTCTGGGCTCAGACCCCTCTATATATAAAGACTATCTTCCCAGAGACTCATATATATATAGACTATCTCCACGGAGGCCCCGCAAGCAGTGACTGCAGCCTGCCGGCTGCAGACGGATCCCCTTCAAGGTACAGACGGTACAGTGCATGGTGATATTATCCACGCCAGAATTCACCCCACGCGTAGGAGGACGTCTCGTCGGATCAGGCGGATCCAATCACGTTATCTTGCGGCCCCGTGGGATGGAGCACCGGGCAGGTACCTATAATAGTGCACTAAAAACTCCAAGGGATAGCGCTATGTCCAACACATTGGGTGGTTTGGGACATAAGGGACATCAGGGAATTGGTGCCTAGCACCCAGGTACTTTGGAGGAGGGACAACCTAAGTTGATGTGTACACCAAGTGGAGTGCTTTGAATATGGTTATATGCATTATGCTGTGTGGTACAGGGTACAGAGGTTATTATTAGTTATAGTAAAACGGTTGCTAACATATATTGTGTGCGTGTCTTACTATTACTGTGTTCCTGTAAGAGGATCATCCCACTCAGGTGGGAACCCTTACAGGTGGAGGCACTGTGTTTGAATCATCAGGTAAACCCAGGCTCCCAGTGGCGGAGGTTCAGGCCTTCTGTGAGCCTATCAGGTAACGCACCACACCCGGTAACACAAGTGTATTTCCCCACAGGGTCCCTATCTGGGATTGGGGGGGGGGGGAAGGTGTTATATTTGGAGGCTCTGCTGAGATCAGACCTGGGGTTCCCTATTCCATATCAAATTGTCCGATTTAAATTCCATCATGTCCGTGCCATCAAAGTAAGAGGTAAATGACTGGGCCTTAGCGTGCCGCATGTCCCCGAGGCGCGTGGTTGCAGTGGCGGGAGTATCCAATGACATGGACTTATACGCAGTGCGCAGACAAGTAAGAAATTGTCCGGGACTGACCACCGCCCGGGTGGTAGACTTTAAACTTGATGCTGACGGCCGGGGGACCACCTAGCTCCTGGCCACCGAACGTGACATATGCTCAGAGACTGTTCCCCATGTATTAAACCTATCAGAGCCCTCCGCAGAGGACTGTCTCATGATATATCCCGACACACAGGCTCCCAAAGAACCGTCCACCAGTACTGGGCCAAACACTACCCACCGGGTGACCAGTACGCCTCACAGGGTAGGTCCCCCCAAGGTCTCCTTCACCCCGAGCGGTTTAGGGGAAGCCACCAGCTGGGCGGGGAGCCCACCCCCATCTCCCACTCCTGATAGACGGTCGGACAATCTCCCACCCATGTCTAGCGTCGGGCCTGGAGCTAGTAGTCAGCCCCTTAGTGGAGGTCTTTCCTTGAATATGACTGCACCCCAACTAGTAGACGCTATAACCATCTCATCTCAAACACAGAACTACCGGAAGCTAAAAGCCTTTTCTGGAACTATACCGACGCCTTCAGGAGAAGAAGGGATTGAGACATGGCGGGAACATACTCTCCAAATAATAGCGGAGTGGTCGTACTCCACAGCCAGCAAAAGACAGAGATTGGTTGAGTGTCTCAGAGCCCCAGCCTCCCAACTGGTACGGACGCACCGTGAAATGAAAGGAGAAGTTACGGCACAGGAACTGGTGGAAATGCTCACCCAGTCCTATACGGGAGAAGATGACGAGGATGAGATGATGGCACAGTTCAAGGCTCTTCGCCAAAAAGAAGGAGAGGATTTGTCTGCCTTCGTCCGCAAACTACAGCTGTCGCTCCTGTCCAAAAACATAGTTTCAGTCGCCGAAGTGGACAGGTACTGACTCAAACAGCTACTGAAAGGTTCGTTGCCTAGCCACCCCATAGCTATAGTGATGCGGGCCGCCCCGATCACTGCTGTACCACCTAGCTACATGGAATTGCTGCGTCATATCAGAAGATATGAGGTGCAGCTACATTTTCATGACTCCAAAAAGGCCAAGGAACCCATCAAGAGTGATGCCCCTGTCCCCTCAACCCCAAAGGGTAAGAAATCTGCCAACCGGGAGGAGGAGGGGACACACAAGTCGCCTGCCGGGAAGGGCCGTACCTCCGAGAAACCATCTTTCACGTACAAGGGTCGTCCTGAACGCAGCGAAGTCGTTTGCTATAACTGCGGTAAGAAGGGCCACTTCTCTAGTGACTGTCCAGAGAGGGAAGATCCCCCAGAGGAAAAACCTCCCAATAGAGAAAATTCAGCTCGGTCAATGGTCTGCCGCATACAAAGGGCAGAGTCTGACCCAGAAACCCCTACTGGACCCGAAGAGGCTCCTCCTGACTCCGGCCCCAGTGATGACGCCTCACCAGGGGATGCTTACAGTCAAATAGGCCCATCGGCCATCGTGCGGGTTGTACTGGAAGGGATCTATGCCTCTGCCCTACTGGACACCGGATCCCAAGTGACCATAATATACCGAAAATTTTACGAGCAACACCTCCAACACTGCCCCTTGCGGTCGGCGGAACATATGAAGGTGAGGGGGATAAGTAATGAGGACTACCCCATCTATGGGATTGTAAGGGTTCAACTGGAGATACTCCAACTGAACACCGGCAAGAAACACCCCATGCATGTGGAAGCAATGATATGTCCTGAGCCTCAAAAACAGTGCCAGTACCCGATCATCTTGGGAACGAATACTGATTTCGTGCGAGCTGTAATCAGAGCATACTTGAAAGAGACCAACAAATTACCCATGGCCAATTCCCACCTTGACCCTGTACTCCGGGAGGAATGCAACCGGGTATATGCCTTCGAGCGTCACGGGGACCTCTACAATCGTCAACGCGGACTGATGACCATTTTACCAGGGGGAGTGCAACGTATGGCCGTCTGGTGCTGTTATCCCGATCAAGAGGAGAATGATCAACTTTTCTCTCTGGAGAGTACCCCTGAGGAAGAGGTTCAGCGAGGGTATAGGGTACTACCCGAAGTGAGAGAGTGGACGACTAAAATCCATTTACGAATCTACGTCTATGTGCAGAACATCTCCCCATTCCCGATGGAACTTGATGCAGGAGAGAGTCTGGGTTGCATATATCCGGTTAGCCTTGTGGAAACAATGCCCCAGGTGAACGCTGCTGCAGTGGGTGAGCGGTTAGTCGACCTGGACTTCAACTTTGGCGAGTCGACGTTGCCAACTGAGTGGAAAGATCGGCTGACAACCAAGTTCAATAGACGACGGACTGTGTTCTCCACGAGTGAAATGGATGTGGGTTGCAGTCGCAGCGCCCAACATGCCATTAGACTGAGTGGCGCCACTCCGTTCCGTGAACGCTCTCGCCGCATCGCCCCTAGGGATGTGGATGATGTAAGGAACGTTTTGAAAGAAATGGAGATCGCTGGGATTTTGACGGAGTCTCTGAGTCCTTACGCCTCCCCCATAGTGGTGGTAAGGAAGAAGAACGGATCCGTACGACTGTGTGTCGACTATCGAACCCTGAACAATCGTACGATACCAGACCAATACAACCTTCCTCGCATTGAAGAGATTCTGAATGCTCTGAACGGAAGTCAATGGTTCAGTGTTCTCGACATACGATCTGGGTACTATCAGGTACCCATGAATGCAGAGGACCAGGAAAAGACAGCCTTTGTCTGCCCCCTGGGTTTCTACCAATTTACACGTATGCCCCAGGGTATATGTGGGGCCCCTGCTACCTTCCAGTGACTGATGGAGAAGACTATCGGAGACATGAACCCTCGGGAGTGTCTAGTCTATCTGGACGAGATCATTGTCTTTGGAAAAACCCTGGAGGAGCACGAAGAGAGACTGCTTAAAGTGATAGACCGTCTTGGGAAAGAAGGATTGAAGTTGTCCCTCGACAAGTGTCGGTTCTGTCACACCTCGGTGACTTACGTGGGACACATCGTGTCTGCTCAAGAAATCGCCACTGATCCGGCCAAAGTAGAAGCGGTCGTGAACTGGCCTCGTCCCGAGAATGTCATGGAACTATGATCCTTCCTGGGGTTCTGTGGGTATTACCGTCGCTTCGTGGAAGGGTACTCTAGTCGAGCCAAACCCCTGAACAATCTTTTGAAGATATACCCCGAAGATACAGGAAGGAAGGCCACATCGGCCCGTCATCCGTTTGGCGATAAATGGACGTCCGAGTGTGAACAGCCTTCCTGAAGTTGAAGAAAAGCCTGACCGAAGTGCCGGTGCTTGCGTATGCTGATCCAGAACAACCATACATTCTGCATGTGGGTGCCAGTCTCAATGGACTGGGCGCCGTCATGCACTAGAAACACCAAGAGGGCCTTGAGCCCATAGCCTACATCAGCTGCAGTCTGATACCCAGTGAACAAAAATATCCTGTACACAAGTTGGAGTTCCTGGCTCTCAAATGGGCGATCACGGAAAAACTCCATGATTACCTTTACGGTGTTACGTTTGAGGTAAGGACGGATAACAATCCCCTCACGTACATCAATACCTCGGCCAAATTGCATGCAGCAGGGCACCGATGGCTGGCAGCTCTAAACAATTACCAATTCTCCCTGAAGTATAAGCCGGGGCCTTTGAATGTCGGGGCTGACGCTCTATAACGACGACAAGGACTAATTGCTACTCCAGATGATGAGGAGTGGGAAGAACTCCCAGGACCAGGGGTGCGAGCTATGTGTAGCACCGCCGCCATCATCAACGATCAAGTGGCCTTCTCCGAATTACGGGTTGCGGACTCCTTGGGATGCCTGTCGCAGGCTGTCCCAGCCGCCTACTGCGATCTAAAGGGGATGAACATAACCCACGACAAAGGGCTATGGTGGAAAGATCTGGTAGACTACCAAATACGAGATCATGTAATCAGTATTATGAGGCAAGCCGTTGAAAAGAAGAACCCAGCCCTACTGAAGGGTGCTCCCAGAGACTTGGTTGCCTTGCTCATGCGGGAAGCGGACAAATTTGAGATCGATAACTGTTTACTCTATTGGCTGTTGCAATATCACAACCACCCGGACAGACGACAACTAGTCCTCCCCAGGAACTTGCAGTACATGGTGTTAAAGTCCCTACATGATGAGCATGGACATCTCGGTGTAGGGAAGATATTTGGGTTGGTCCGAGACCGCTTTTTCTGGCCCAAGATGCGAGAGGCCGTAGAACACCATTGTCGCCGTTGTTCTCGGTGTATACAACGCAAGACCCTGCTTACCAGAGCCACGCCCATGGCCCATCTGAAAAGTTCTGGTCCAATGGACCTTGTGTGTATGGACTTTCTGTGCATTGAGCCTGATAGCCGAGGAATATGCAACGTGCTGGTCATCACGGACCATTACACCCGGTATGCCCAGGCCTTCCCCATGAAAGACGAGAAAGCCATCACAGTGGCAAAAATACTATGGGAGAAGTACTTCGTTCACTACGGTCTTCCAAACCGCCTTCACTCAGACCAAGGTCGAGATTTTGAGAGCACTCTGATCCTAGAATTGCTCAAAATGCTGGACATTGCTAAATCACGAACGACCCCGTACCATCCCGAAGGAGATGCGTTGCCAGAACGATTTAATTGGACCTTACTGGACATGCTCGGAACTCTAAAGGGAGCTCAGAAGACTGAATGGAGTCGACACGTGGAGGCCCTGGTGCACGCGTACAATTGTACCCGCCATGAGTCAACTGGATTCTCTCCATACTTCCTCATGTTTGGACGAGAGGCGAGACTACCAGTAGATGTACTTCTTTGAGTCTCGACGGATGGGATACACAATGCTACCCACTTCAAATACGTACAAAGACTTAAAGACAGCATGCAACAGGCTTACCAATAGGCTGAGAAGTCTACAGCTAAGCTGAATACTGACAATAAAAGGTGATACGACCATAAGTTCAAATACCGGGAGCTTCGTCTTGGAGACGCTGTGTTGCTTCGCAATCTGGGAGTCCCCGGAAAACATAAATTGGCTGATCGATGGAGAGACGGTGTATATGAGATAGAATCTCAGATGCCTGGCCTCCCGGTCTATCGCATCAAAGACACTGAAGGCCGGGTAAAGGTATGGCATCGTAATCATCTTCTACCCATCTCACAAGTGTGGAATGAGGAAGCAGATATACTGGCCACCCCACTGAACGGTGAGCCCGATTCCTCAGAAATTGGTCAAGAGACTTTACCTGATCATATCAATTCTGAAACTTTTGAAGATCCCATGAAAGGACCCTCTCAAAGGGATCCTCTCACTGGAGGGGCATCTCCCGGAGGAGCTACGGGTAAAGGGCCCCATAGGCCAACGCCTACTAAGGTGGCTCCAGCGGGCCAGCCTTTGGATCCACAAAGTCCATGCTTTGTGCCAAATAGAGACTGTCCAGAGACATTTTCCCCCTCAAGGGAAGAGGCTGAGCCTCAGGACTGTACTTATTACTCCCCCACGCTAAAGAACAGCTCCGAAGGAGCCAAAGAGTCAGGTACCCTCCAAATCGGGTAACCTATGATCAAGTTGGGGCACCCCACTATGAGGCTCAGCAGTGGTCTCATAGCAAAATACAGTCGGTAATTGTGATGCTCACGGAACTGTGCAATATCGTTTAGAGTCATTTGATGTGCTAAGTTGTATCTGTGTTGAGATGCATTTTTATTATATAACTTCTGTGTATAGTTATTTAGTTGTGTCCCAAGCGAGGACGGTGGGGTTTTTACCAAGGGGAGGATGTATCCAGGTCCCCTCTGCCCCGCGACTCCCCCTCGTTACCTCCACTGCCAGGGGGGGGGGTCACTCGATAGACCCGCCAGCACTTCTGGAGGATGGGGGCCATGCAGGGAGCGCTTCGGCGTTCCGGAGGTTCCCGGTGGCTCCTGTGCAGGGCACCGCCATCTTGATTGAGGTTGCGCATGCGCAGTAAGAGCTCGGGCGGCCGGACCAGTTGCACATGCGCGAGCACAAGCGTGCGAACCCTAGCCTACCAGGGAAGGCTCTTGGACGGGACTACGAGTCCCATGAGCCTTAGGGGACCCCACGTGGCGCCAGGGAGCCAATAGGGCTACAGGAGCTTGCAGGGAATAGATACATTTCGCGGGCTATGCGTAGGCCAGTTGGAGCAGGGAGCTGGGTGAGTAGGGTGCAGGGGAGCAGTAGCCCCTTGCACTAGGCCAGTTAACCCCATAGGCCCCAGATACAGTTACCCTTGCCCCCAGTTTGTGGTTGCTTCAGGGACAGGGCTTAAGGAAGGAGATCTGCCCCTTTAGCTATTTGGTTGCTCTAAAGATACACTTTGTGGCGCGCAGCCTGATTCCTGGGTCTGGGCTCAGACCCCTCTATATATAAAGACTATCATCCCAGAGACTCATATATATATAGACTATCTCCACGGACGCCCCGCAAGCAGTGACTGCGGCCTGCCGGCTGCAGAAGGATCCCCTTCAAGGTACAGACGGTATGGTGCATGGTGATATTATCCACGCCGGAATTCACGTCTCGTCGGATCAGGCGGTTATCTTGCGGCCCCGTGGGCTGGAGCCCCGGGCAGGTATCTATAATAGTGCACTAAACACTCCAAGGGATAGCGCTATCTCCAACATATTGGGTGATTTTGGACATAAGGGACATCAGGGACTTGGTGCCCAGCACCCAGGTACTTTGAGAGACTTCCTAAGTTGATGTGTACACCAAGTGGAGTGCTTTGAATATGGTTATATGCATTATGCTGTGTGGTACAGGGTACCGAGGTTATTATTAGTTATAGTAAAATGGTTGCTAACATATATTGTGTGCGTGTCTTACTATTACTGTGTTCCTGTAAGAGGATCATCCCACTCAGGTGGGAACCCTTACAGGTGGAGGCACTGTGTTTGAATCAACAGGTAACCCCAGGCACCCAGTGGCAGAGGTTCAGGCCTTCTGTGAGCCTATCAGGTAACGCACCACACCCGGTAACACAAGTGTATTTCCCCACAGGGTCCCTATCTGCGATTGGGGGGGGGGGGGGAAGGGGTTACAGAGTCATACATCAGTTGTCTGTATTCAGTCAACTATTCAAGAATTTAGTATACAAGGATATCTTACTTCTCCTATCCTCCTTTTCACAGATTGGTGCGAGTGAACTGGTTTAAAAAAACAAAGAAGACATGTTTTATTTATTTTTCGCCACATAATGTCTGTCATTTCCTCTAAAATATGAATTACGAGGTTAAATTATTATGTTATTATAGCCATGATCCCCATTGGTGACATATAGTACAGCAGACTCTATATAAAGTGTTTAAAACATCCATTTGCAATATTTTTTTTAATATTGGTCTTATAATTTCTAACATCAAAATTCAACAGAATATGTCATATGAAATGTGTGTTTTCGATTTAGATAGAGAGCTTTAAAAAAAATTAAAACTTGATTTACTGATTTTAAATCTCTACTAAAATCGTATGCTACATCAATGAGATACGAATAATGCAGAGATTGCAATGTTGCAGGGATCTGGGCTAAATTTTAAACCTTTTCTTAGAAATTTAACAACAGTGGCCACATTATTTAAGTAATAATCCCCTCAGAACAGGGCATTACTGGCCAATAATGCCCTGGCTGGAAGAGTTGAAGGCCCGAGGCGAAGCCGAGGGACTTTAACCCAGCCAGGGCATTATTGTCCAGTAATGCCCTGTTCTGAGGGGATTATAACTATTATAGGCTAAATGTAGACTTTTTCATAAATAATAGACACTTTTGTATAGTTAAATAGATTTTTTTATTAAAATAAAATGGTAAATACATGAAACCACCTCTATATACGCTTACACTGCAGATATCTATATCACACACTGCCGCCCCTCTGTGTACACACACACACACACACACACACACAGCAGCTCAACATACACAAACTGCTGCTTCACACACACACACACACACACACACACACACACACACACACACACACACACACACACACACACACACACACACACACACACACACACACACACACACACACACACACACACACACAGCACCTCTATACACACACACACACACACACACACACACACACACACACACACACACAACACAGCACCTCCTCTACACTCACAAAACAGCACATCTACACACACAACACAGCACCTCTACACACACACAACACAGCACCTCTACACACACAAAACACAGCACCTCTACACACACACACACACAAAACAGCAGCTCTACACACACACAACACAGCAGCTCTACACACACACAACACAGCAGCTCTACACACACACAACACAGCAGCTCTACACACACACAACACAGAAGCTCTACACACACACAACACAGCAGCTCTACACACAGACACACACACACACACACACACACACACACACACACACACACACACACACACACACACACACAGACACACAGACACACAGACACACACACACACACACACACACAGACACACAGACACACACACACACACACACACACACACACACAGCATCTCTAGACACACACAACACAGCAGCTCTACACACACACACAACAGCTCTACACACACAACACAGCAGCTCTACACACAAACTCTGCTGCTACACACATGCTACACCCATAAACACTGCTGCTGACACACACACACACACACGCACGCACACACACACACACTGGAGCTCTATACACACACATCAGCTCTACACACACAAACTGCTGCTACACATAAAACAGCACAACACAACACACACACACACACACACCACATACACTGCAGCCACAATAAAAAATGCAGCCACTTACAAACTTTGCACTCCCCCCCCACCCCACACACAACACCTCTATACACAACACAGCACCTCTACACACACAACATACACACACACACACACACACACACACACACACACACACACACACACACACTGCTGCTGACACACACACACACTGGAGCTCTACACAGATATACAACAGCACAGCACACACACACACTGCTACTGACAAACTCACACACAAACTGCAGCCACAAAGAAACTGCAGACAGCCACTTACTTATTTGCTTTGCACCCCACATTTTAGATGAGTACAGGCCTCTTTCCTCCTCTCCTCTCCTCCAGGCTGTTCTCCAGCAGGATGGCCTGGTGGGGCTGCAATACCCCTGCCTTCACCCCAGGGTAGGCCCTATGGGTGAGGCTAGATCTCTCCCCTCACCCCCTCAGCAGGGTGAGGGGGCATTGGTCCACTCTAGCTCTGCTCACACTCCAAACTCTCCTCTGCTCCTAGGACAGCATGGCCCTCACTCCTCCAACTCCCAGGACAGACAAGAACTAACTGTCACTCACAGGAACTGGCCACTAAATAGAGTCAGCCCTGCCCCTCATGATGTCAGCAGGGCCTCCCCTCTGTCTAGGCCTGCACAGAGTCAGGGGGCCCGCCTCCATCACTCCAGGCAGGGCTTGAAGGGGGGAAAACCCATGGTTACTACTGGCGCCTGCCCTTACCAGGGCTTACTCCAGTAGGAGAAGGATAAGTAGCCCGCTCTTACTTACAGGGGCTACATATGATAAAAACGGCTAGATGATTTCACAGACAAATACAGATGTAGCATGTGACATTTTCCCCAGATAACTCAACAATATCAATTTCAATAATTTTTCATCGATTTTTCATTGATATTGATCAATGTTAATAATATCTTATTGAGATATGTCTCAATATAACAAAGAGTTTCCAAAGTATTTAATGGCAGTGTGGGTGAAGTATATCACAATATACCTCACCATATCACACCAAAGAGAATAATGAAACCCATTATACTTGTAAATGTAAGATTTTTATTGGGGTAAAATAAATATCGAAGGGGCAATCATCATCCTGTGTCTGGCCATACACAAATTGACTAAATCCCATGGATCCCATAGCATAAAAAAATATCAGATCCAGCACCACAGGGCGAGGGAAATACAGTAATATGGGATTGACAACATCCGACAGCTGAGACACAAAATCACCCCCGTGTCTAAGCAGCCTATACACAAGGGTGAAATACAAAGCTTGATCGTCCTGTATGGCACAGCGAATGATCCTATACTGAAAAGACTTGACCCTGGGCCCAGGGTGGGAGGTGAAAATAAGGTTGGATAAAAATATCACGGCTTCTCCTCCCCCTTTTTCCTTACCCGCCCTAGGAACATACCAAAAAGGAGTACCCATGAGGGACTAGGGGCCTCATGCAGTAAGCGTCGATTATGTGAAATCGGCAAGCTTACCGATTAGTCATGTTATTGGCGATTTTTCCTCTCCGTATGCAGTAAGTGCCGAATACATTCAAAATCAACCCGAAAACAAATCCGCCCACTCTCACGATGATTAGACGATCACACACAGGTGTATCGGCGTGCGTGGCGGGGTGCTGTTAGGTTGCCCAATCACAAATCTTGCTGAATCAGGCGAAACAAGCATGTATTGGATAGCGCGCCATATTTAAAGGCAACGTGTAGTGCTAATCATTCTCTGTGTTGTTGGGAGTGAGAGAGAGAGAGACGCACAGAGCTGGCTGATTGAAGATTTGCATATTGACTGAGAGACTTGTTGTGTATTGGGAGAGCTTTGTCCTTTGTTGTTTTGTTTACATCTTTGTCTTGTTTTATATGTGGAAGTGTTTCGTGTGATTGGCTGTACATTTATTGTCTGTTTTTTGTGAGTGCTGTAAGTATGCCCGCAAAGCGTGGGAAGAGTGATGCTGGTGGGAGTGCTACTCGTGCGAGTACGCGTCGGAGTGAACGTACTGTTCAGGGGAGTGATGTTGCTGGTGCACCGAGTGGTGTTGCTGGGAGTGGGAGTGCTGGTGCTGGGAGTGGTGTTGCTGGGAGTGGGAGTGCTGTTGCTGGGAGTGGGAGTGCTGTTGCTGGGAGTGGGAGTGCTGTTGCTGGGAGTGGGAGTGCTGGTGCTAGGAGTGGGAGTGCTGGTGCTGGGAGTGCTGCTGGTGGCGCAGTTGCTGATGGGGTGTCTGGTGGTGGCGTGCTTGCTGGTGGCCAGCTTTTGGAGGCTCTTCCATTGGAAGAAGGAGAGTCCAGTCAGCACCAGCCAAGCTCTGACCCTAAACCTGCTCGCAAGAAACGTGTGGAGAAGCCACGTAATCCTCGCTTCAATGACCAGGAAAATACAGCTCTTGTCACTGGCATTCTGGAGCACTATGACAGTATATATGGACATTTACTAGGTAAGTGTACCTTTACATTTATTATTCAAATACATGTAATCCTAGGTCATCTGAGTTTTGTTCATATGCAAATATGGGTTCAGAATTTCTTTCTATGTTAATTAGTCTGGAAACACAGCTTTTTATCATGCCTTACAAGGACAACTAAACACAGGCGGTCAATTTGCCATAACTGCATACAATATGAATGCAACCTTGCTTACATGTATAGGTTTAGTAGTGAATGCTCATGTGCTTCACATATTACACATAAAACAGCATGTTTGCTATCTCTTGGAACAGCTAGCAGTGTAGGAAACTGGTGCTTCTATTATTATTAATTTACCTCATATATTTAATATGTTTTTCAAGGGCGGACAAGTTCATCAAGCAGAAAAGAAATGTGGGACACAATAGTCATTGGTGTCAATGCGTGTGGGAATCATGTGAGGGACAAGCGGAATTGTCACAAGAGATTTGATGATATTAGGTCAAAATTGAAAAAGAAAATACAACAGCAACGCGTGCATGCTACTGGCACTGGAGGTGGGCCGACACCACAACGTCTGATATTAACTCCATTGGAGGAGCTGCTTCGGGCAAAATTACTTCCCGTCGTCGTGGAAGGCTTACCTGGTGACCGTGATATTGGAATTTATCCCTCACAATTTCCACCAGGTGAGAAATATTACTGTACAAGGCGTGTCGTTGCTTACAGTTATTTTGCATATTTACACTGCTTTTTATACTGTCTTCACAATATAAGCATACCTGCATCTATATATGTATATGTCTGATTCTGTATATATATATATATATCTCAAAATAGACATATATGTTGTAGTCCTACTAAAAGCAGTAACTAATATAGCACGTGCCATTGCGTGCTCATTTACATGTGAATTCCCAAAATGCATTGCTGCAGTGGAAGCAATTGATGGTGGGCGAAGATGGGGAACAACAGGGTAGTACACATGTGTAACACATGCTTATGAGAAATTATTACTAGCTACAGGTACAGAACATAAATATGTATAATATTATTGTGTATTTTATTTATTTTACTCCGACAAATATGACATTACTGCCTATTTTAAGCATGCATCAAATATATTGCATGCAACTGCCTACAAACATCACTTGCACTAACACATCTATAGTTGTTTATGAAAAGGTCCATTTTTGCTTTAACTCATATACAGACAGTATAATGAGGCACACGTATCATATGTTATGTCATTGTTTTCATAACTTAAAAACTGCACACGACTATTTAGCTCATCTACCATTGTGTTAAAGCAGCTGCAATTAATATCTCATCACAGCATACACTTCAACAGAGGGGGTGGGGTTCAGCACACACACAAATTACAGGCTCATTTTAGGGTCAACTTAGTTCACACCATTTTCACCTGTTTCAAGTAATTGAAAGGTGTGGCTGATTAGGCTTTTTGGGGAAGGGAATACTGTTATTACAACCTGACTAGCACAACTGAAGTTAATCACACTCATTTGAAAGCTTCACTTTAGCTACTAAATGCCCCAACAACTCATTACTTATCAAAGCGTACGTCACACATTAGTTCACTCATATCTATAGTTGAATTACTATCAACAACACATTATCACACACTGCATGTGTTGTCTTGTTGAGTGACAGCCACATTCAGGTGTGCCACATCTTCTATTAATGTACCACACATATCCTCTACCAAAAACAACACTTTTTGCAATATGACCACCTTCATGATAACCATTGTGAATGGTCATCTCATGATAGTTATGTACATTATGATACTGATATCACTACACAACATATGATTTTTATGTACAAATTTAATCTATTTATCCTCACGCATTACTGCAGAAACATAGTATGTTTTATGTTAGGGAACTCAAAAGTTCTAAGTACACAGGCATGTACATTGTTATTACAACTATTTATGTTCACTTTCACACACACATTTTGGGTTAAGGAAATGATGCTGTTAGGTACTCATAAATACAGAACATACAATAACTGTTTGTTCAATATTTACACATGTAAATGTAAAACTTATGTTATTGTTATATATAGTTGCCCCTGGAGGACATGTGTCACCTGAGACGGAACAAGTGTCTTCACCTGGGTCAGCCAGCTCAACACACCTAGAAGGTGAGTGTATCAGTTGGTGGCCATATAATATGTGCTCTTCTATATGTTATGTTGTCATGTTCATTATTTGTTTTGCACATGTTCTTTAAATAGGATTACTTAGTGTCAGTGAAAATGAAGTGTAAGGCAACATGTATTGTGTTAGTGATGTTAACTATCATGTAGGAGTTGTGAGTTTACAGCAAGTTTTCATTCACTCATATTTCATACTGAGTCCAAACATTATTCTTAAGTCAAGGTAGTTTTTAATGTGAGGTTATAAAACGTATGGAAACATGTTAGTTGTTACTTATGACACAGTAGAATTACATAGTAACACAGCAGAGATTAACATGCCATTTAATAATGTGTACATTTATTTGTAGAACATGATGATGAGGATTATGATGATGATGATGATGATGATGATGCCGCCATAGACACACAAATACAAGCAAGTGACCATGAAGAGGTTCCAATTGAAACTGTTTTACCGCCAAATCGTCCAGCAACTACCACATACGATGCAATTGTAGCTTCTGAAGGAAAAATTGTGGAAGCAGAAAATCGTCGCCATTCTGACCTGATGACAGTGCTGGAAAGGATGATTGCACTGCAGGAAGAAACAGTTTCACAATTGGCACATCTCCACAGAGTCTTCATTGAAGTGCCTAAACAGTTGCAAAAAATCAACACCTCATTCGAAGCATTAGTTGTTCAGCAAACCCAAGCTAATTACTTGAGAATGACTAATGTACCACAATTCAACTTGAACACCTCACAGGCAGGATCTGTTCATGCTGGTCAGTTTTCACCACATGCTTCTGATCTTCATTCACCAGGTCCGAATGTTACCGGTCAAGTAGCAGACATTGCTGTGCAGGTTCCTGACGACATCCTACCGCTGCCATCTGTACAAAATCAGCAGCTGACACCTACAAAGGAGGCGACAAAAACAAAACACAAGCAGTTACTACTGACCAGTTTTTGGTCAAAAAAAAAAAAAACACACATGAAACAGACCAACCATCACTTGTGCAGTGTCTACCAACTTGCTCACATGTGTCAGTGGGCACAAGCCCTGTCGGTGAGTCACTGGCCACAAGCCCTGTCCGTGAACAGTCACTACCCACAAGCCCTGTAAGTGAGTCACTGCCCAAAAGCCCTGTCGGTGAACAGTCACTGCCCAAAAGCCCTGTAGGTGAGTCACTGCCCAAAAGCCCTGTAGGTGAGTCACTGCCCAAAAGCCCTGTAGGTGAGTCACTGGCCACAAGCCCTGCCCGTGAAGTGCCAGAGGCCACTCAAAGTGGCTCTGTTGTGGCTAAAGTTGTTGCCAAACGAAAAAGGAAAATTCAAGAGACAACAAGCAGGCCTGTTACTCGCTCTCAAAAGGAACAAAAAAAATAAATTTTATAATTCACTAAATATGTCTTTGGCCTTGTTTTGTTGACTTCAGATTATCTAATTAATATTGTATGTATGCTGAAGACTGTGTTGTTTCCAAACTTTCAAGTATGTTCTTGTACACGTGAAGTTTTGGAAATGTTAACAGTCGTGATTAATGAATAGTGTTATAAATATTTATGTATTAATCGTCTGTTCAGTAATGGTCCACCAGGAGCCAGTTGCTAAGTTTAGTGAAGCTGCCATTGACTTTGCAGCAAAACATTGCATTTGGGTGTGTTACTTGATGTAATCATTGCATGTGCATATTATTCACATGCAATTATAAAAGCACCTATTTAACTGCAAACATCTTTCTTGTACGTGTACAGCAGGATTATGTGTAAAATATTACTTACCTTTGCCTTGCTTGGGCATTGTAATGTTGTCCTTTAATCATTTATGTGTTCTTGTTTGAACAACATCTCTGAATGTATACTAATATATATATGTAGTATGTATGGATATATGCACACACACACACACACAGTGTGTGTGTGTGTGTATGTATATATAGTACTATCTAAACTGGTATAGATGTATTTACAAAAAACATACACTTCATGCTTCCTTGTGAAAACACAGTATTTTAATAATACAGGCCTACTGTTTGAGAACTATACTAAGTGTGAGCCTCTAACAGTATTGGGCGCAAACAAATGTTTATTACTTAATTCACTCATGTTTATCACCATTTAAATAGGTTTCATACAAGGCCTACTTACTGCCATCAATATGTTGTGTGTACTCCTGCAATATAAAAAAAAATAATAATAATAATGTATGTATATATATATATATATATATATATATATATATATATATATATATATATATATATATATATATATATATATATTATATATATATATACACACACACACACACAATATACATATAGTACAATATACACTTTATATATAGATATTTATGAGAGAGATATATTTATATATATATAGATACACACGTATTTAAACTCATGCAGACAGGGAGTTAACCAGACTTTCAAATACACACAGAAATGTATGCGGGAAAAAAACATTTCATTTTGCAGGTGTGTGTATTTACTGATATGGCTGTCTAACCACTATTTTCACACAGTGCTCTTTGTTATTTTTCAAGAAAACTCAATGTTACTGAATTAAAAGTGTAGGAATGTTTTCAGAAACGAGATAAAAAAAGGATACATGTTTGTCCCACAAGCGGCTATCAGAAACCACAAATGTTCAACCAATTAAAACTACACATCCAATTGGCTTTTGAAATAAGGAGTAACAGTTTATACTTTTGTTGACCTTGAAAAGGAAACACAGCAATTTGTTAGCCATTGAGCAGTTTCATTTTGATGAGCAAAGAACAGATACCTGCACACATCTTTTGTGCTAATCTGCAATGGCTGATGAATTAGTTAAAAATATGAATCCGCATTTTGGGTATAAATACATGGTATCAGAAGCTATTTTGACAACTTGCGGACACAAAGCGAGCACACGCCAAATCTATGATTTGATTCGAGCAAAATATCCTTATTACCAAGACCGTGGGCATGCGCGCAATTTTAATTCCTCAGTAAGATTCACTTTATCAACTAATGACTGTTTTGAACGTGTGCAGGATAAGCTAGAAGACAACTATGGTTTCTGGAAGATTGCCAAAGAAAAACATTTCACCGTGAAAGAGGGCACATATATTGTGCTTAAAGGCATATTTATTCCTAATGCCAATAGCAATGGATCCACTACTACTGTTCTGTGTGAATCGATACCTGCTGCAATATCTGCACCCTCCATTCCTGAAAGCCACATTGTACAAGAACATAACTACTATGATTATGTAGCAAGCCTTTCAGCTGAAAATGCATTGGAATGGGTACCCGAAGAAATGAACCTACCTCCGGACCAATTGTTTGAAGAAAGCAGTGGCGATTCCTATGAGCGCTTCATGGAGGAGATGTGTGTCATACTGGATTCAGCGGTTGGGTCAAGCGTGGATGAAAATGCCTTGCATTTCTGGAGCGACCAGTTGCAGGCAGACGAAGTGTTGATTCTACAAGAATGGTAAATATAACAATCGTTATGCGTTGACTCAGCGTTTAAATTTTTTTTTTTTTTTCTAACCACCATTTTCACTTTAAATGCGTGGATACAGCGTAACATTGCAGACTGCATAACATGTAGCGAACACAAACAAATTGTTTCCTATTACAATATAGTATAACCTGAAAGAGTAGTACACATTGCTGACGGAATAAATATACGTACTTTCCTATCCCTTTAAACATATTAGCAACATTTTACCATAACTCTAACACATACCTGTTTTGTTATCATGCAACATCTACAACATTTAAAAGCGGGTCCACCACGTATGACGTGGGACCCTTGTCATGGGCCAAGGCGTCCTTAAAAAGGATTACGGATGTAAGTCCCGCCCCCAAGCGACGTGCGCGCCTCAAAGCCTATTGGCTGGCATGTTTTGTTATAGTAACGGTAACTGCAGTGTGTCATGCGTGCGGCTCACTGTTTGTAGGCGTCAACTGGGCGTTAGTCGAATGTTAATTGAGTGGGGGGAGTGTTAGCGTGCGTTTCACGCTGGCTTAACATGACGTCACACGTATTGCATTTGCGCATTGTGTTATCGGCCGTCCTTTCTGTCCAAACACGTCTGTTTAAAAAGAATACAGATGTACTAGTTTAGAACGAATGTAGTTTCATCTTCATTGTATTTGAAATAAAGATTTTCTGTTTACTGGTATTTTCAACATGTATTGAACGCACAACGTACGCTTTGTTTTGCGCATGCGCTAACAGTTAGTGGAGCCAAGCGTGAAGTGCGTGCGCACACTAAGATGTGCGCGCACATTTTTCAGTATACAGGCAACGTTCACTTCATATACATAGTTATGCCTGCTACAAATGTAAAGAAAAATTACATACTGATGTACACTTGTAGTTCTAACATATAAGTGAGTGACGTGTGTATGTACACAATCATATAGAGCTGTGTAACGCGTTGTCACGGATACATATATAGTAAGGTGCCATATTTGACCATCATGTGTTTGCTGTATTTCAGAGATGTCGGGGAAGATACAATCGGATCAATGTATGATTTCAGAAGAGTCTACCTTTATATGAGATGATTGTGAGGAGGAGCCACCGACTACTATACTACATATGGAACTAATTTTATATTGCTTGCAACGCTTATTAACAAACAATTAAAAATGTGATACCCTTATGCCTATATTGCATAAGCACTTAATTAACATAATGATGTTGCAAAAGAGTGCCTCATGAATTTTTATTGAGTGTTCTTTAATGACTACTATCATTTTATGGCATGGTGTGTTTTATATATAACAACCATTCCCACTCTGCTAACACATTTGTGTATTCTATTGTGTAATGGAACGTACGACTGTCGAAACTATGTAACAATAATAATAATAATAATAATTATAATATGAGCATGTTCATGTATAGCGCTGCTAGTTGTACACAGCGTTTTACAGACACATTTTTCAGGCTGAGGTCCCTGGCCCGTGGAACTTACAATTTATTTTTTGCCGCCTGAGGCACAGGGAGATAAAGTGACTTGCCCAAGGTCACAAGGAGCCGACACCGGGAATTGAACCAGATTCCCCTGCTTCACACTCTCAGTGCCAGTGTGTGTCTTTACTCACTGAGCCACTCCTTCTCCCAATGTAAAGGACACTTACAACCAACTAGCCATTTATTGTTAAAAATCTCTTGTTACATGGGTATGTTGATAAAATGGTTTGGGACTGTAGCAAATAATGTTATTGGCCAGATGTTGTGGTCCCCTACAATGCATGATGTTCTGAATATTACATCAACATCATGTAATGAAGTACGTTTCTGTGTATATTTCATTAACCTAACTAACTATAGTTTACTGTGTTTATTAAACGTTCTAAAAATACATAGTATAGTCAATATGATGATATAAGCTACCATAATAAAGCTCCTGTTATCATTTGTCGGTGTTATACATGGATCCTACACAAATTGATACAGACACAAACAGTTGTCTTAAAAAGTGTGTCTATGCTAATGTGCACGTGATTGACGTTACAATTGTGAGAATACTTGATAATTATCATCATGATAATGATGAAGTGACGTGATTTATATTCCAAAAATATTACCAACATTGTCATATTGGTAAATTAGAAATGCTAAATGAGAGTAACATTTGCGACAAAATTGTCTTTTCTGTTAACAGTTTTACACTTGGTACATGTAGGACACATCCACACACGTGTGACTTATACATACACATGTCACAAATTTAAATTAATGTTGACTATTAATTCCTAGCATTAAAAAACACCTACATTGCTAAATATAAGATGTAGTACGCATTGTTGTGATTACAGGCATTCATGCATGGAGTGTTATGATCAGTCAATTTCATCCGTGATGAATGAGCTCCCGTAAGTAAACAAATAAGTACAGTTATCCCCTTGTCTCCAAACACCTCTATATTACATTAATGGAATTTATAAGGAAACATACCAAAAATGTGATGAAATGGGAGTAATCATTTTCTAATACAATGCACATGAAAGCTCAAGAGTAGCTAAATGCATATACATGATACAGAAAGTACATATATGTTACATTTATGTTTAAACCAATATGTTGGGTTTTGACTTCAAATAATTATAGGAAGATTGATGTAGGCACATCTTATGAGAGATGTCAGCAAATATACATACCATGATCAGTCATACTGGAGATATACCTATAATGCAAAGGAACAATATATAAATTGCAAACATTGACATGCCATCTTCAGTACCGTAAACAACACAGCAAAGTGTGTATTTGGTGTTAAATGTGCAACACCATGTATATTTAATCACATTCCAAATGTAAATCAGCCTGGTGTACACATCATATGGATGTACATGTTACACTGCACCAATAACATTGTATGTAAGCATACTAGAAGCATGAATGAGTATGGGCATAATATGTGTATTGTGTTAGCATAAGGAACAACACAATGCTAAAATATTAGTGCTTTGTTACCCCAGTTGTATTCACATACACACAACTAAAGTACAATTGAAGAGGGATTATATAACCTGTGCAACAATAACATAACGGTGCCACATCCCTTTGTGCACACAGCAGAGAAAAGAAAGGTGTGCAACCCATATTCATCTGTGTCCTACCAGAAGGGTATATAAAAAAAACATTATTGTTAAGATAACATAATGTAACTATAAAAGTAGAACTTGGAACATATATGTTTTTACTTACAAGAAAAAAATGAATTGATGAGATTCTGGCGTGTCTGGCCACCACTGGCTGTTTGTTCATTTTCAGCAGCTACATGGGTGGGATGCTCGTCTACCAAAGGCTCAGCTAGGTCTGATTGTACATTGTGCCTGAGTGCAACATTGTGCAAAATGCAACAGGCAAGGATAATATCAGACACTTTTTGAGGCTTGTATAGAAGAGCCCCACCAGTTCTGTCCAGACACCTAAATCTGGTCTTGAGTAGGCCAAATGTCCTCTCTATAACAGATCTTGTAGATATATGGGCTGCATTGTACCTCTCCTCTGCTTCAGTTTGAGGGTTTAGCACCGGAGTCAAGAGCCACGGCCTAATTCCGTATCCTGAGTCACCTATAATGAATGGAGCACACATAAGCTGACAGTGATCAAATTGTACAATGCCAACATTCCTACATAAAAATGTGTTTTGTGTTAGAACATGTAAATGTGTACTCACCCAGCAGCCAACCATGTTCAAAATGTCCCTCTTCGAACGCATGGAAGACTGAAGAGTTCCTCAGGATAGAGGAATCGTGACTGGAACCAGGGAATTTGGGTACCACATGCATTATCCTCATCGTCGCATCACATACCACCTGTACATTGAGTGAATGGTAGTGCTTACGATTGCGGTACACATGCTCACTCTGACTAGGTGCAATCAAAGCAACATGTGTGCAATCGATTGCACCCAGCACACATGGTATCCCTGCTATATTATAAAAGCCAGTCCTGACTTCCAGCCACTCTGTCGCCTCTGTAGGAAAATGAATATAATTCCTAGCGCGTCTATTGAGTGCATAGAGAAACTGGGTCAAGGCCCGCGAGAATGTAGATTGCGAGACCCCGCCCACTATGCCCACAGTTGTCTGGTATGACGCGGAAGCAAGATAATGTAATGAGCACAGCATTTTAACAAGCCCAGGGACTGCACGACCTCTGGCTGTGAAAAAATCTAAATCTCCCCTTATCTCCTCATAAAGAGATAAGATTGCTGCTGAACTCAAACGATAGCGACTTACTATCTCCTCCTCACTCATCCCATCTAACACGGTCCTCTCCCTGTACACACGCGGACGAGGCACAACTTGTCTCCTCTGTCTTCTCCTCTGATCTCCTGTCCCTCGGCCTGTCCCTCTCCCTGTCCCTGTCGTATCCGCGTGACTGTCCCTGTCACTGTCCCTCGGTGTGTCCCTCCCTTGCCCTATATCATTCTCTTGATCATCAAGCATGTCATAGAAAAGAATGTTCCTCCGTCTCCTAAACAATCTCAACATTTTGAAATGAGTAGCTGTGAATGAGCAGGTAATGGGCGTCCTTTAAATAGGTATGTGATGATGTCAGGTGACATAGTAAAATGCAAGGTGTTACATTAACATAATAAAGTACTTCTGTGGCAAGCTGTGTGCAGTTGTTCTTAGAAGTATTTGTTGTGTGTATCCTGCAGGGAATGATGATATTTGCCAATGATGTGACGTGAAGCTTTGTACAAAGATTGCTTGAAAATAAATAGTGTAATGTGCAATGCATGTAACACTTGTGAACGCAACAGTCAGTCATGTAATTAGACAAAAAGGCTGAGATTGACGTGGGAAAAGTTTGGTGTAACATGTGTAATTAGGCATGTTATTGTCACATGTTGACAACAATGAATAGTCGTGTGCATATGCATGCATTTCTGTAATGAGGATAGTTGGTATAGAATGAGTTTACAAGGTGTCCCAATGATAAATTACTGTACATGTGTGTATAAGTTAGGTTGAAGTGCTTGTAATGCTACGGTTACAATGTAAACATGCAATGTGATTGAGCGTCCAATAAGTGACGTCATGAAAATAGGGAGGACCCAAAACTATATGTAAACATGAGAATACAGATGTACATGAACGTTTAAAGATGCGTGACACATTACAAGCATTGTGTAATGTAAAGGAAGATGAATATACGGTGTATGTGTGACATGTGTGACATGTGTAACATCATGTAAATAATTGTCGCTCAGTTCAATAAAATGTGTGATATGATGTGAGGTTCTCCTTTAAGAGTTGAGTATAGTATTTTCCCTTGACACATCATCACATGATGAGTAATGTGACCCGCAAATGCTGAAAACATGTAAAAGTAGAATGTTATGCAAATAATACACGTCAGCTGTGACACAATGCAGGGAATGCCCCCACACTGTAATGCAAATGACGTTTGTATTGTGAGCAATGAAACGTAAACAGTACTATACTGTTATACGTCCCCGCTCCATTGACTCCATTGATGTACAGAAGTTTTTTTTTTTCTAAGTGCCGTTCCGGCAGCCTTAGCGATCGTTCTCCCCTCCAAACTGCCAACTTTAGTTGGCGGGAGAAATTGGCCATAACATCTCAATTTCGTAGTGCCGATCAGCCCCGATAAGCTGATTTTTTTTGTTGAATCCAGCCGATTTAAAAAAGTGGCGATCAGTGGCGAAAACAGGCTTATCGGCAGCCGACTGGCCATAACAAAATTATCGGCTCCGAAACCTGGCGAAATCAAGCACTTATCGGTGCTTACTGAATCTCAAACCCAATTTTGGCTATAAAATGGCGATAATTCCCTTATCAACGCTTACTGCATAAGGCCCTAGGTCACCAAAGGAATTTCAATTCCAGCAGTTAGCAGGTCTGTGTGAAAAATACCAGATGTGATTGAACAAAGAGAATCGTCTCGCACCAACAGGGCACAGGGGACGACTGAGCTAGCATTTTATCAGAGAAGGGCAACCCCTTCTAGGACAAAAGTGACCTAATTCCAGTAACATATTTAACCCTTTGATTTCCCCAGGACTTGCACTCTAGAGGCCCCATGATGTAGTGACTACATCATCTTTAAAATGCTGTTTTTTTTCACAGAGCACAGCACAGGACACATTCAACCAATGAGGAAATGGTTGGGGAGGATCCCTCCTCTTCCGTTTCCTTCAAAATGGACAAAATAGTCACATAACCGCTATTGGTCAAGTGACTGCACTATGCCGAAGGGGATGTGACACTCTGTCACCATGACCCTTCCAGCACTCGAAGGGTTAACGGGGGTGCTCATATGGGTTAGTGATACAATTTTACCCAAATTTGACTACTATTCGTATTTTAAATTCATGTATTAGTGAGCGAGGAGTTTTATTTCCTCTGTCTGCTCCCTATTGTGTGATGTCACTGTTTGCACAGCCAGATTTCCCCTTCCCAACTTCCCCTAATGTTATTGGTTCTCTGATAAGAAAGGGCTAGGATAAGGGTAAAGAGGCAATTAAAAAACCCTCAGAGGCCCCTCGAAAATTCAACTGTAAACCTTTAATAGGCAGGTTACAACTACTGAGGACTTTTTTAACTAACAGAACAAACCTATGGAATGATTCTGATAATATATTTCTTATCTGGACAAAAGGTGATCACTCATTTTTCAATTAACAATTTTAAGAGGACTCAAGCAACCTCCACCCCTTCATAAAATTCACCATCAAACATTCTACCCCGTCATTAACTTCTAAGTCACCATAAGCACCAGGAAAAATGTGTGCTTGGAAATAAATTACTTTTTTTGAATTGGCCAAGAAACTGTCACAAATGTCTGCTCAATACCAGCTTCCACGACAGCTCACATCAGTTTTTTTTTTTTAGCCTACATGATTTACTGGATTGTAAAAACATAACAGACTGACCACTTATTCTGACAAAAGCACAGAGAAATGAAACGTGCCTTGGGGATAACAAAATAAAACTTATTTTCAATGCAAAAGGAAAAAGTCATTTGCAGGGGCAGCTCTTGTTACAACTTACAAATTGATATTATCAATATCAATTACTAATGGCATTTTAAGTATCCATAACAAATGCTGTTGATATCAAATTCTAAGGAATATACTTATGAAGACCCCATCAATAACTTTCTATGCTCTTATAATGCTTATTCGGTCTGGACATGCAAGAACAGTAGGCACTGTAGGCATTGTACGGTGTGTCACGTTTCAGCTACCAATAATGCGTTAAAACAACCTACAGTATATAACCACTCAAGCCACTTCCTTGGCTGGAGAACCCTTTAGTTCTAATCCTATGAATACTACTTAAATCCTACGCAATACACAAAAGAGGCTGCATTGCATATTGAATGAGAAATTACAGATGCAAACTACTGCACAGCTGGTAGAGCCATGCCTGGGAAAGGGGAGTGCAAAATCAACAGACAAGTTCAGAAGGAACTATTTTTGCCCTTGTGTGCCTTCCGTGCGAACTTTGTTGTGGGCTCTGCCTTGTGAAACTGGTAGTAATCAACAAACCAAGTCCATAGTAAAGTTAAAGTCGTTTAAAAAAAAAAAAGGTAACAAAGTACTTTATAATACAGGGTCCAATATAACAGACTGTTCCCATGTAATTATTTATAGTTGGGTCAAATTCGAGGGTGGTCTGTAATTCAGTGCCAAAAAAATCTAACTGGTAGCTCAAAGGACAGATGTGGCCCCAGAGTTTTTAAGAAGGCACTAAGAAAAAAAACCATGTTCCACAAAAATGCCTTTATTCTACAGATGGGAACCTTTCCGGGGATGAAGGGGTAGGGTGTCCAAATTTGGGCCCCTCCAAACTCCCATTGTTTGAACAGTGGCCTGGCCTGAGTCGCAGTGCCTGAGCCCAAGATTAAAAAGGAAGCAAAGCTGCATTTTGTTCAGCACCGCCAGAAGAAGCATTCTTTTCTGAGCACAGGGAAGGCACGTTCATATAAATGTAGTGTGAGTACCTACTGACAGGGCGTACCTTGACATGGTTGCGGGCCTAAAATGTTTTGACCAAAAGATTGAACTAAATGACCCATACTTATGAAAAGAAAAAACATGTAGAAATGAGTCAAACACTTTGTCACTTTGTCATATTGAATGTGCATTGGAACTTATTTTTGTTTTGTTTAGGATATCATTTCAAACCAAATGCCATCAATGTTGTCTTTTAAATAGGTTGCTAAATCTAGATCAGTAAAGGTAGGGGCAAAAGTTGGTGTGGGTGGGCTAAGAAGAGAACTAAAGTTGGAGAAATAATAGTCTATATGGATATAAAAGACAAAAAATATGTTTGTTAGTCAATGAATAGGGCAGTGTTAAAGTAAATCAGAATTCATTTGCAGTGGAGGAAATCTGCTTTAGAATTTCTCCAGTGACTATCAACAGTAATCCAGGCAATCCTACTCCTGCACACGCGGGAAGCTCATTTATTTCAAATGCAGCAGCCCACTGATATTTATCAGCGCTAATACACTTTAGCTCCCCGCGTGTGTGCTTATGTATATGGGATCGCGCTTTACCACTGCACTGCGTGATCCTCTTACCTGAGGGGTCTATGGTTCAATCACTTCTGAGACAGGCAAGTCCTCGAACACATCAGCGCTGATATAACCAAGATCAGCGCTGATGTAGGGGACTGTGCGACTATCAGTTAGACCGGTGTTCCCTTCACTTGGCTTCAGAGATAGACCAGCTGTTTTTTGAGAGGGGGGGTGGTGCGTCTATGGGTTTTATTGTTTTACCACAGCATTAACCACCTCTATACCCCACTCAGTCACAAGCTGAGTATTTTGGCAATTCTATTTTGCCTTAACCCACTATATGCTGAGCAGTACCACAGGGGGTCACAGTTAACAACATCATTACTCACAGAGTACTGTGAACCCTCCTGTACTACTGCAGACACTGTGGAGGTTGCCTCCATGCCATCATCTATCCTCTGTGTGCAACATTTTACTACGCTCACTTAAGGGTAAACTGTCCATATGTGCTAAGTGTCTGCATCTTGCTCTCACTATAACGTATACTGGGCGGCAACAGCAGATAATATTGACACCTTCTATTGACATTGGTTTAGGTGTACCTTGGTTAACTACACCTGTATAACACCACTGTTTCCATTGCTACTTACAGGTGTTTCCACCCTATACACTATCTGCAGTTTAGGTGTTTAGATGACCTTATCTAACGCTCCAGTTTTGCCATACTACTCCGTATTACACTATCAAATGTGATAATAAGTGTGCACCTATTATCAACAAGGTGGGCCACACAGGTTTTCATCATAGACCTGGCCCTGACAGCACTGATGAATGGATTTAGTCACCATTGCATATCTCAATCAGGGACAGACATTATATCAGGTCTAACTTAGCTCGCATTTCGTCACACAGTATTACTGTACTTATCCACAGTGTATCAATTGTATGCGTAGCACACGCCTGGATACACTTATATGGAAAGTGTCCTTGAGTGGGCTCCCACAGGCTCCTCTTGCCTATATCGTTAGGTAGCTACTATCAGTAGCGTCTGATCCCCAACATTCATTAGGGATCTTATTATATCCACCCACATAATTAAAGGTGGGTTATTAAGGATAGAGTCACGTGCTGTTTAATACTATTTAATTACGTTTTAACACCCTATTTTTTATTCATGGTTATAAATAAAGCATATTTTTAAATTTACAACATTACAATCCTTGTGACTGAGTGCTGAAAGACTGGGTTCTTTTTCTTTCATATGATACTATCAACAGTACGGGAGCATTTTTGGAGGCAGCGGGTTGCACTATTGTGTTTGGATTGAGGCAGGAAGAGCTTGGTATAGCACAGACTAGACTAGAGGTAGTACATAGATGTAGCTTAGTCTGGAAAGGAGCACATAGAGAGAAGAGAGTATTGTTCTATATTCAAAAGCCGCTATTGTAGCGTAATGAGTGTAGTAAATTATAGAAGTATGAGACAACTTATTGAAGCATTCAAAGTATTTTCAGGTATGTGGTTTTGCTTCCAGTGCACTCTAGTCACACTTGATAAACACCGCACTACCACTGGCATTCATACCAGCACAAATGTACAACTTAGGACGCTCACACTCTTACTCCTTTTTATTAGTTCTGTTGTGGACTCACATGTATTCAGCTTGCATGTCATACTACAATTACTGAATCAGAATATTGAGTTTGTGTTTGACATGTTTTACCAACTGTAACCCCTCTTTTTTCTCAAACAATAGCATCTGTCACTGAGGTGGGGGCCTGAGTCCTACGGATCAATGTATAGGTTTTGTAGAGTGCGATACACGTGGCGTGGAGCCAGAGCAAATGGACACAACACAACATTATTGAACTATAACAGACTTTATATATGTAGCCATGTCTGGCTTGGCTACTAATCTATCCTGCCTGACATGTGAGTCCTGGTACAATGCAGGAAGTGTTAGGCCCAATCCAGGGTTTTCACCGGCAGTAGAAGCTCCCTTGACTGACGGGGGGGGGGGGGGGGGGGGAGGGGTTACACAAGGCCTGTGTTCTGCCCAATCCTGGGCACAGACCTTGGACCTCCCCCAGGTACTTAAGGGGCTGCATTATCAAATTGAGTCAGTTGTCTCTCCCATGAGAGAGACTGGTCTCACAGTAGAGGTGTGCAGGGCTCTGTCACCTTCTATCCCCTCCCTTAGGGAAGTGGGAGTGAGAACCATACTCCCTGCTCCATCAGGGAGTAGAGGAAGAGCTAGGACCTCTGGGGCTCATGACTGAGGGTTGAGTCCAGGGACATCCTAAGACTGGAGACCAGTGCTAGTTTATGCAGTGTTTCTAGATTATGCTGTTGTGTGCTGCTGAGAATAAAGACTGTTCCTGTTACAAAATATACTCATGCCTGAGTTTGCAGTCTATCAGGAGGAGTATGAGAGAGTTCTTCCATAAGGACTGCCTCCAGCACTCTTGGAGCCTGCGGCAGATGGAGACGCTGACCCAAGAATGAAAGGGAACCAGATATCACCCCTGAAGCCTGTCCGGTTTCCCCAACAACATCGGCGGGATCTCAGACCTGGGAGCCAACAGGTACTTAGCACCACTACACAACTGGTAGCCGGGGAATCTCCCAGAGGGTGGGGTAAATACAGCTACATTTGGTGGTGCTGCTGAGATCCACAACAGGGCAGGCTTTTACAACAGAGCAGGAGACATACTCCTCTTCACCATGCACATGTATGTCTAATTTGTGTTTAGTGTTCCAGGAAGTGTAAGGGACTGTGGTCTGTGCCATGCAGCTCTGCACTACCCTCTATACTGTATATGCTGGCAGTCATCTTAGGAGGGGCAAGTCAGTCCCTCTGCTTGAAGATCTGCACTATACTATGGTGGTCCCCTTAGTGAGGGGCCGCTGTGCATAGTTCTACCCTAAAAAGTAGTGCGGGGGCGGTACCCCTAGGCTTCTCCGGGGGAGCTGAGAGCCGTACTGTGCTACCCTAAGAAAAAGAGTGGGGATAGTTCCCTGATGCATCTCCAGGGAGACTACAGTCCACTCATGCTACCAGAAGAAGGTGGGGGCAGTTCCTTGATGCGGCACTGGGGAGACTGTTGCCTATCCAACTATACTATGAAGATGGTGGGGATAATTCCCAGATGCATCCCCGGGGAGACTATTGCCCAACCAACTATACCCACCTGTGTGAACGGGCAGGTATCTGAGGAGGGGAGCCCGATCCGCGGGTGCCAGAACCTCTGCTAGAGGAGCTGCAGCCATGCACAATGCGGCCCCCAAAAAGGGACCTGCAAACTGTACTTTATTCAAACCAAAATGGTGGCTCCCTGAAAAGGGAGCTGCATACTGGACGTTTGCTATACAAAATGGTGATTCCCACCGAAACAGGGACCGCATGTCAAGGTGCTGTCTCAAAATGGTGGTTCCTGCCAAAATTGGGGACCGTGTGTAAGCTGCAAAAGTTTTGCAAGTTTTCTTCTGCAAGATTGTGCAGGGGCTCGGCGCGAAAGCAGGAGCCGCGATCATCTGTGGTGAGTGGCTCGGAGCAAAAGCCGAGGACACTCCATTCTCCATTATCCCAATGCTCCTCTTTCCACCAGGGGATGAGTCACTAATCCTACCCACAAGACTGTCATCGCTGAGGGGTGGAGCCGGATGAGAGCTACCGCATCCTCACTCCCTCGTGGCCAGCAAGCTGTACAGAGCTCTACCTCTTGGACTGCGAACTTTACTCTGCTATATCCCATCATGAGTGGCTGCAAAGTCTCTCAATATCGGCTACCATGAGGCTTCCTGGTAGTGGAAGTAAATTACGAGTTCTTCCTGAAATGCCTCTGCCCACGCAGCGACTTAACTGGTGGAGACGCTAGCCTGACTGCTACATGCCCTTGGTGTGGGGCCTTCTACCTTAAACCGGCTGTGTCAGCGGCATCCAGGAGAAAAGGTGCGGCCTTCATGCAGAGCAGTGCATCCTGTACTGAAACCTCGGGAGCGGATGCTCCAGGGGGCCCGTGTGCCCTGGTTCCAGATCTGGAACACAAGAGAGAATTATCGGGTAAGGTGAATGTCCAAGGAGAGGCTGGGGTGCTTCTGCTGGTGGCACAGGAGTGGGACCACTTCCTGTCGATCGCCACCAGCGACTGAGAAGTGCTCTGGTACTTGTCCCCTGTTGAGGTGGCCCTACCTTCATCCGACAACAGCAGCGGACGGAGATCCGTGGTGATGCGCCGGCTGGTGCATCATCCCAGCAAAGCTGCGGAGGAATCACTCACCTTCGGAGCTGAGCGGTAGCAGAGTCCCGTACAGACGATGTCCCGGCAAGCAACCGTGTAGCCTGATCAGCGTAGGAGCACCTCGGCTGAGGCTGCAGACGTACCTGCTTCCGGTCCAGAGGACCATGCGACCATCCCGAGCCAGCGAAGCGATGAGAACCATCCTGATTCTGCATTCCAGGCTCCAGCGGAGGCATCCGGTGAGGAGGTACCGGTCAGTACTTCCTCCAACACAGAGGACGACAACACACTTCTGGTGCAACCGAATGTCGACGCACTTCCGGTGCGGGAGGAGGACATCTACACTGATCCCGCGAGACCGGCAGCTGATGCCATCATAGAGGCGACCGCCGGGGCAGAAGAGGACATTTCTATGCCCCCTCTGGTGAATTCCGCCCTATCTGAATTAAGCATACAGCAGTGCTATGGCCAAGTCAAGGGACGGGGCCGCAGGAACCCTACGGATCAGGACACTCACAACGTGCAGTCCGGTGTAGGCCTAAAACATTTGACTTGCCCAGAGACATTCAGAAGCCTAAGGCCTTAGCCCCTGCTACCCTTGACCCCTGGTTTAGACCACATATAGATTTGCATAAATTATATATATTTGAAAATGAGATGTATATCACAGTGTATCTTTCCTGCTGAAGCAATTACTACAAAATTAAGGCAATTATTCAGTATAAGAAGAGAGGTTAACACACAGTGATGCAGTAACTTCCAGTTACATAAATGGCAGTGAATACTTTAATTACTGAGTGCTACTTTCTGAACTTAATAAATAGGGGCCATGGAGGGATATTTGAAAAGTATCATAAGCTTCTGAATAATGATTACCTATGATGACTTTGTTATGTCATATTGCTTGTTTGTGAACTGTTCTCTGCTAAACTACATTAATAGATTACTAATTTGTTTGAAAAAAAAATCATTTTGTTTGAGAACATACTTGAAAACGAGAAGTAACTCTCAATGCATTACTTCCTGGTAAAACATTGTATAAATAACATATATATAAATATTTGTTGTGGTTTGGCAACAACATTTTATATGTGGTTCCTTTTTTTATTACTCATTTTATTTCACAAAGCATGATGGAAAGAAACTAAAGAGAGCCAAGACCTTGTTAGTAACAACACCAAGATTGTCTTTCAGTTTAATTCATATGTTTACATTTTTACACAAAAAATAAAACTCACAGTACAAGTTGATAGGCTGCTTTTGACCTTCTACTAGGGAGAATTGGTTAACACTTTAGATAAAAGAACTACAGTAAGATATATTTAAAGAAACAGACATCTTACAGTATATTAAAAAGCTTCCATTGTGAGTTCAAGCTAAAGTGGAAAATCCATTTGGACATTGTGCATAATGTCAAGAGATGCAATTGGATCCTGTGCCGTTTCTATCTGCATTCTACCTGCGCCCTACCCCGCTTGCAGTGCTCCACTGATTCCTCTCACGAGGTCACCTTTTCTTGTTATTCCCAAAAACTGTTTCAAGGTTTGGAAACTTCAGATAACAGATACCGTCAGTATTTATAAATATTGATATATTTATTAAAGTATATTAGAGAAACATGTATTGTACTGTGAAAGAAGATAGTGTCCTTTGGTACGTAGTCTCAGTACATCATATAGATATGTGGAAGACAGAAAAAATATGTGACTGTATAATAATGTATACAACAAGCAACAGAGAAGCCCAATGCTACATCTAATATGACAAAAATACACAATAAAATACTTATATATTCTCTTGAAAACGGGTTCTTTAGTTTAACCCTTTGGCCAAAGCATTGTAAGCCTGTGAGCCACGACAAGGCAGACCCAGTTCACAGGTCCTAACCCTACTAGATAAAATACTAATATACCTCTATTAGGATTAAAATGCTCATTTACCTCTATTAGGAGGGAGAAAGACCAACATTGGATCTATACCCAGTAAAATGAAAAGGACCTGCTGACTTGGGAAGTGGGGAGGGGCGGGCTTAAAATCTGGGAGGGAGGGGCCACTTACCGCATACAGCTGAGACAGCTGAAAATAACTTAACAAACCCCAGCAAGCTCTTTTTTGGGAACAGTGCGCTACTAATTGTTAAAACAATCAAAATATATATATATATGTATCCATGTATAAAAATGGTATACAGTTCTTTCTCATGCTGGCAGTAAACCTGGTAAGTATGCAGGATTGCCAGCATCAATCATGGAGGTTTGCCCTCACACCCTGGTGAGGTGTCATATGTACACAAGGGGAGTGGTAACATGCTCTGTGTCCACTGTTAGTGACACAAGAGGTGTGGCTGTTTTCTGAGTCTATATAAGACACGGGACCTAACCTAAAGTTAGGTTGTTAAGCAGTGGTTCTGTAGTGGTTGGAGAGTGTTAATCAAGGGATCCGTGATGATCCAGTTCTGGAGGTCTCCAGCAGTTAAGGCTGTCAGATATAATTGGTAGTTATCTACACTGTGATCAGGGACCTGACACAGGTGGGGATCTCCCTGAGGGGAGAGGTGACCCAACTCCATTGGGAGGGAAAGAACTTCTGAAAGTATGTACTACAACAAGATGAGCGGCTAGGACGACAGCTGTGAGGGGCAGTCTGTCTGAAGATGCTAATAAAGATGCCCAGTTTCACAAGACTCTTGCTGTGTATGTGTGGAGTCATTGCACAGAAGAAGGCACCACAGAGGAGGTCCGCATCAGACACATCCCACTGCGGCCACAGAGATCCTGATGAGGTGAGGCGCTGCATCAGATGTGAGTAGGACTCTAAGCACACTACTTCAGATGCCTGTCATGCTAATATCCCCATACCATCTAAGCGGGAGACTCAGGAGTCCTGTAAGCCAGCAGGTGCACCACACACTATACTTACATGTAATGGGGCCAGGAGACCACAGGGGCCAATGTGAGATTGGGTGGGGGCCCGTAAAACTGTTACATTTATGGAGGCGCTGCTGAGATACCTATCAACAGGACAGGCTTTTGCTGGGCACACTAAGAAACAGGGAGAGTGTATGCTGCCAGTCAATGCTGTGGATGGAGATGGAGCCTAGGGGTAGTGAGGGGCCTGATGGATTTGTCAGCTCGCAAAGGACAACCTAGGATCCTGAGTGGGGTTAAGTGGGTCTGGAGACAGAGCTATAGCTGTTCTAGTCACCTTGAGGCAGCTAGTTGGTAGGATGCCTAAAGGAATAGCCTGTTAACGTGATCAGGAATTCTGGAGAGGGTCTGCGCTAGGCTGGCCAACAGTAGGTAGACGCCCTAGTACTGCATGGGAGAAGCCAGAGTACTCTAGCCAGGAGCCAGGACACTTACCACAAAGCACAGACTGGAGGGAGGTGGACACAGCATACACTGAGAGAGTGAGCCTAGCCTGAGGTAGTGCAACATGAGTCAGACATACATAGATACACGTAGGTGGTGCATCGTGGCATTCTTTATTGCATCGGAATGGCAGCTGCCCCGCAGAGAGGAGCTCCATGTGCGATAACAGTATTTACAAAGTAAAGATGGTGACTGCAAGAAGTGAAGATCCGCGCGGTGCGGAGAATCCAAGATGGCGGACCGCAGCTGAGGGAGGGAGCGCATGTGGTGTGCGTACCAAGGAAGAACAAGCTGCAGAAGGAACTTTTGCAGCATGTTGAGGAATGGCGCTAAGGCGGTGGCCGCACCGTTTTGGTCCTGTCTAGGACCTCGGGGTGTTGCCCCGGAGGACAGTGTTGAGGACATTGTGGTTATGTGCGGAGAAAATGGAGAATCTGCTTGCCAGACGGCGAGCTACGACCAAAAATCTACCTCAGTTGCTTATGTGAATGGCAGTGTAAATCAAGATGGCGGCTCCCACTTCCCTGGGAGACCGCGTGGGCCGAAAGCAGAGAATGCTGCAAATACACAAGTTGCAAGGAGTTGGCTGGGATTGGCGCCAAGCAAGGAACCCCACCCTGCTGGGGGGTATGGCGCGAAAGCTGTGGCCGTGCCCTCATGGACTGTGACGGGCTCAGAGCCAGTGCTGGGGCACCCAGTGAATCTGTGGGACCCTCCCCTAATATCTACTAGGGGGAGTGGTTTCCAATTGTGCCAAATGAGAGTGGAGCTGGCTGAGGGAGGAGTTAACAAACCGACCCCTGCCCTTCAGATGCGAGGAGCTGGTGAACAGGCAAGACCACTACAGAAAGTGTCCCTTGTAATCAGCACTATCGGCGGAAAGGAAAAAGAGATGGACATCTCAGCTCATCCCTACTCGTTACCAGGCTTCCTGGTAATCAAGGCGGGTGACACCGAAACGATAAGGTGCCTGTGCATGCAGTGCAGACTGCCGGGTGGTGTAGCCAGCACAACGGCTAGGTGCCCCCAATGTGGCATCCACTACCTATGGGCCGTGCCGCCCTTTGTGCCAGGACAGACCGTGGAGGCGGGAGCGGACACAGCCAAACTGACGGCTGAAGCCTCGCACTCGGTCCAGAAAGAACCTGTTGATCCCGGAGAATGGGGATCTCTCCTGATGATAAAGACGGAGCCTGGAGAGAA